>NW_017685562.1:2095-6736 GCF_001879085.1 Nicotiana attenuata | reverse complement strand
TTCTATAAGCGGCAAGTGATCATCCCAACTACCTTTGAAATCCAAGACACAAGCCTGAAACATATCTTCAGGCGTCTGAATAGTCCGCTCTGCTTGACCGTCAGTCTGAGGATGGAAAGCTGTGCTGAGATTCACCTGAGTGCCCAAACCTTGTTGAAATTTCATCCAAAAATTAGCTGTGAACTGGGCCCCTCAATCTGAGGTAATAGAAAGTGGAGTGCCATGAAGCCTTACTATCTCCTTGATATACAACTTAGCATACTGTTCTGCAGTATCGATGGACTTGACTGGAAAAAAGTGAGATGATTTGGTGAGTCGATCCACTATTACCCAAATTGAGTCGAATTTGCGCTGAGTGCGAGGTAACCCCACCATGAAATCCATGTTGATCATCTCCCATTTCCACATTGGTATTTCCATAAGCTGAGTTAACCCACCGGGCCGCTGATGCTCAACTTTTACTTGCTGACAATTCGGACACTTAGATACAAAGTCCGCCACACCCATCTTCATGTCGTTCCACTAATAAATCTCCTTGAGATCATGATACATCTTTGTAAAACCTGGGTGTACAGAACACCTGGAATTGTGAGCCTCCGCCATTACCCTCTCCCGAAGCTTATCCACATCCGGAACACATAGCCTACCTTGACACCGCAATACACCATCCTCGTCGCCGAGTGAAAATGCCGGAGTCTTGTTATTCAAAACTGCTTCCTTCATCTAAGCCAATGTTGGATCAATAAACTGCTTTTCTTTGACTTCCGCTACGAGTGACGATTTTGCTCCATTATGCACCATAACATTCCCCTCGTCTGATGTCGAAATACATACCCCTAGACTGGCCAATTGATAAACCTCCGAGCCAAGGGCCTTTGATCCGCTCCCAAATGAGCCAAACTACCCATAGACTTCCGACTAAGAGCGTCGGCCACCACGTTCGCTTTCCCCGAATGGTACAAGATATTCATATCATAATCATTGAGCAATTCTAACCACCGTCACTGCCTTAAATTCAATTCCTTCTGCTTGAACAAATACTCGAGACTCTTGTGGTCTGGAAACACATCCACATGGACCCCATAGAGATAATGCCGCCATATCTTCAAAGCAAACACAACTGCCGCAAGCTCCAAATCATGCGTCGGATAATTCTTCTCGTGATTCTTGAGGTGCCTCGAAGCATACGCTATAACCTTCCCATGTTGCATCAACACAAACCCCAAACCAACCCTGGAGGCATCGCAATAAACCACAAATCCTTCTGTGCCTTCCGGCAAGGTCAATATTGGTGCCGAGGTCAACCTTGACTTCAATTCCTAAAAACTTTTCTCACAAGCGTCGGACCATTGGAACTTAACTGCTTTCTGCGTCAAATTAGTCAATGGGAAGGCGAGGGTAGAGAATCCCTCCACAAACCTCCGATAATACCCTGCTAAACCCAAGAAGCTACGAATCTCTGTCGGGGTCGTGCGTCTAGGCCAATCTTTCACAGCTGCAATCTTCTGGGGATCTACCTGAATCCCTTCGCTAGAAACAACATGACCCAAAAAGGCAACGGACTCCAACCAAAACTCACATTTCGAAAATTTAGCATACAACTGGTGTTGATGAAGAGTCTGCAAAACTGCCCTGAGGTGACCGGCATGACCCTCCCGGCTCCGCGAATAAACAAGGATGTCATCAATGAAAAGAATCACGAAGGAGTCTAGAAATGGCTTGAAGACCTGATTCATAAGATCCATAAAAGCTGCCGGGGCGTTGGTTAGCCCAAAAGACATGACCAAGAATTCAAAGTGACCATAGCGAGTTCTGAAAGCGTCTTGGGAATATCCTGCTCCCTAATCTTCAATTGGTGATACCCGGACCATAGATCATTTTTTGAGAAGAACCTTGCACCTTGCAAATGGTCGAACAAATCATCGATCCGAGGCAAAGGATATTTATTCTTGATGGTGACTTTGTTGAGCTGCCGATAATCAATACACATCCGGAGCGACTCATCCTTCTTCCTGATAAAGAGAACCGGAGCACCCCACGGCGAAACACTCGGCCGTATAAACCCCTTTTCTAACAAATCCTTCAGCTGCTCCTTTAACTCCCTTAACTCTGTTGGAGCCATTCTGTATGGTGGAATAGATATTGGTTGCGTATCTAGCAATACATCAATCCCGAAATCAATCTCCCTATCTGGCGGAATCCTTGGAAGCTCGTCCGGAAACACTTCAAGAAACTCATTCACGACTGGCACGGGCTCGAGGGTAGACACTTCTGAAGTGGTGTCCGCCACCCAGACCAAATGATAGATACACCCCTTCTTGATCATCTTTGAAGCCTTAAGGTAGGAAATAAACCTACCCTTCGGCACCACACCATTCCCCTTCCACTCAATAACCGGCTCGAGTCTCATGACTCTCGTTCGGCAATCAAGTTTACCAAAGCATGAATAAAGCCAGTACATACCCATAATAACATCAAAATCTACCATTCCAAGCTCAATAAGATCGGTCGTGGTAACACGGCCACATACCGGGACAACACAATTCCTATAAACTCACATGGCTGTGATAGAATCACCCACCGGAGTCGATACGGAGAACGGCTCATGAAGTTGTTCGGGTTCTATCCTAAAACTTGAAGTAATAAATGGGGTGACATAAGACAAAGAGGACCCCGGATCAATAAGAGCATAACAATCAATGTCCTGAATAGACAAGATACCTGTAACTACATCTGGAGAAGCCTCTGCACTCTGGCGACCACTCAAAGCATAAAATCGGCCGGGTCCACCTCTACCACGAGCTCCACCCCTAACTGCACCATGCCCTACTGGGGTTGGAGGACGCACAGATGATGTGGCGACTAAAGAACCGGGTGACTGAGCAAATCCCCTACCCATGCCCTGACTGGGCGCACGACAGTCCCGCTAGATATGACCTCTCACCCCGCATCTAAAACACACCGGGATATCCAAATAACAAGTCTCTGTATGGAATCTCCCACACTTGGGGCATGGAGCCCTCCCCTGCTGCTGTGATCTCCCTCCCGAACGGCCGAACTGATGGGGCCTCCTACTGTCTGAACCTGGTCTCATGTGGCTGCTCTGCTGATAACTGTGCACAGATGGTGGTGTGCTCGCTGAGGACTGTGCATATGACTGGGATGGCCCTGATGACCCTCTCCCTTGAGCTGATCTCCCTGAGTGACCCACTAATCGGGCCCTGCTGTTACTCTCCCTTTTCGCTCGTATCTTCAACTTTCTCGCCTCTGTGGCTTGAGCGAATCCCACAATCTTCCCATAATTCATATTCGAGTGTAAGGCCGCTGTAGCAGCCTCATTTACCACCAAGGGACTAAGGCCCTGAACGAATCGCCGGACTCGAGCATCCATGGTTGACACTAACTGAGGAGCATACTTGGACAATCTCACAAACTCCATGTGGTACTCCCAAACACTCATACTGCCCTGCTTGAGGACCTGAAACTCAGTGGCACGGGCTGCCACCGTCTCGACGGGCTAGAAATGGTCCAAAAATGCATCTACAAACTCATCCCATCTAGCCGGAGGTCTTCCCTCCCCACGGGAATCCTCCCACATCTCGAACCACGAATACGTTGCTCCCCTCAACCTGTATGAAGCCAATTCAACTCCCTCCGTCTATGAAGCCTTCATTACTTGAAGGGTCTTGTACATCTCATCAATGAAATCCTGCGGATCGGCATCTGGGTCTGTGCCTGAGAACTCTGGAGGGGCTAACCGCAGAAATTGGTTGACTCTGGAGCTGGCGGAATCTCTCTGTCCGCTGGAGGATGTAGGGGAATCATGAGATCTCTGGGCCTGAGCGACCACTAACTGGGTCAACATACGGATGGCTCCTCTAAGGTCCCAATGAGGGACCCCGAGACTGGAAGCTGGAACTGCATCAGAATCAGGAATATCGGCGGGAGGGATGGTAGCACCCTCTGCCGCAGCAGGAACAGGAACACTTTGGTCTGGGATAGATGGGCCAGGTAGATTCAAGACCGGGGAGTCACTCTCACCCACGGCATCAGGTACATGATTCATAGCCTCACTTGGAGTGGCATTGGCCCCAAGGCCGAGTCTAGCTCTCTTCATAGGTGCCATTACTGAAAAATTCGGAACAGAGCACGAGTTAGATGATCACGCCCAACTATGCCTTATAAAAAGGACTCTGCAGACGTTGCAAATATAACCCGAGTATTACGCCCAGGGTCGAATCCACAGAGAGTTAACCTATCAACCACTATCTTCAGACCCACTAATTCTTCAGAACCAGCTTCCCAAATATTCAAATCTCAGTTGAATGTTCTTTAACAACTACGCTTGCAAGTAACTAAATAACTATAAACTAAACTAATAAGGTTGTAAACAGTTATGATAAAAAGCTAAGGCAATGATTTCCCCTATTGATGGAATCCCTTCTGTTTATGCTCATACAAATTTACCAACACATCTCTATCAATCATGAACGCTAATCTTACCGTAAATCTCTCCCGAGTAATCACAGTAATTTACTATTGCACTCTCCCGAGATACACTAGCTTACTTTATTTAGCACGATTCACTTTAGATTACACCCAAGGCTTCGTTATCCCTAATCCCGCCTTTAAACCCGCAAT
>NW_017685562.1:0-1915 GCF_001879085.1 Nicotiana attenuata | reverse complement strand
AGTTCATCACCCAATAGGTCCATCAAAGCCTTAGACAAGGAATTTAGCTACTCATAGATATGGGAGAATAAACTACACTTGAATTCATCAAAAAAATCAAAAGAAAGGAAGAAAGATGTTTAGAGTACTTGCTCCCAATTGTATTCCTTGCTAAGAAACCTAAAAAATCAATACATGCCTCTCTTGGGCGCAGTCTAGTGTTTTAAATAGGGTTTTGGTCTAAAAATCCCGTGTTTTACACTTAAGTCCCTGAAGTTTACTGTGCCCACCGCGGTTCTACCGCGGTCGCGGTAGAACCGCGGCCAAACGCCCTCGCGGAATCTTCAACTTTCAGAAACTGCCTTCCACCGCGGTTTCACCGCGGTCGCGGTAGAACCGCAGTGGAACTTGTACCCAGAAATTTTGGCCTGTTTTGAATGGGATACTTAGGAAATTCAACAATTGGCCTTTTTTCATCAATAGTTGACTCCAAAACCGCTCCTTAGCCTTCCTTACACCTATATTACCTACAAATCATGAAAAGCACTAATAAGAGCATTTTGTTGTCATTTTTCCACATTAAAAGTTCACAAGAAGATGATTATTTGGTGCGTGATTATAGTCAAATTCACCTATTATCAACACCCCACACTTAAACCTTTGCTCGTCCTCGAGCAAGCTAAACCACACTTCTATATCTAACTGTGCAATGTATTGCCCCAATTTATGTCACACCTGATATTATCAAAGACCGACCTAAGCAGTGCACAATCATAACTCAAATGCAGACTCTCATGCCATGACACACTTGTGCCCACTCTAATTACTCTAACTGAAATGAAGATTCACTTTTTCTTCCTGAGTCACATGCCCTCACATAAACACGATTTGAGAGTAGTTCCACACACAATAAAATTCAACAACGAGGAACCATATATAAACAGAATTCACTCACTCTCAGCAAAGAGCATTCACATGCCACACAGATACACCATACGCTTGCCCCTAGTGTAATACTCCACTAATCGAGCCATTCAGTCAAAGATCAAGAGGTCTTTATTCGGTTGTAATGTAGGCTAAGGGACGGGTAGGATATATTTGGAAATAGTGACTAACCTCCCTAAGCACTTTTAATACATACTTCCTTTTATTTTGCTTTCATGATCAACCCACTTGTTTCTCCACATTTTATTTCACTTGCTCCACCTCACTTCTCGTTAGGTACAACTGGCTCCTTTTCTTTTTCTCTTTTTCTCTTTTTTTTTTCTTTTTTTTTTTCCTAGTATTTTATTTGTTAACTTGCCTAGTTTCACCAATTCAGACCTTTCTTCCTTGATTTTTTTTTTCCTTTTTTTTTTTCTTTCTCTCTCCCCACCCCACACTTTGACTTTTGTATATACTTTAGTGCTTCAAGTGCTTCTAGGAGGGAAAAGTTCAATTAGCGTATTTAGACACCACATTTTAGATCATTATAGAGTTATCAAAGAAAAGGCTTCAGGCTCAAAGGGGTTAACTATGGTAATATGCACAGGTGGATTTCCGAGTATAAAGGGTCACACAAAGAAATGCCTCAATCATCTCTAAAACCGAACAACTTCTATTTCGCTTTGCACACACACAGGGCAAGTTCTAGGTATCATATGCAAACATAAGATGCAAGTAACAGCTCACACACACTTAGCATGTAACTCATTCCGAATCAGTTCATCAACACAATCATACGAGTGTTCAAGCAAGACAAGATGTGCAAAATTAAGGCATATATTATGAGTCCACAAACAAGCTTAGATGTCACACACTTAAGTTCTTTTCTACACAAGTGTACACATTTGGGGTTACATTCTGACCTTCACCCATTTATTCTTAAACTTCAAAAAGAAAAATCTACCTAACCCGGTTCAACGAAAAACCTTGGAAAAGAACCGTGGTCAAAAGA
>NW_017685561.1:6022-6736 GCF_001879085.1 Nicotiana attenuata | reverse complement strand
CCAGGAATCTTGAAATAGGACAACTAGTGTTAAGACGCATTCTCCCTCATCACCAGGAAGCAAAAGGGAAGTTTGCCCCTAATTGGAAAGGTCCATACATAATTCGAAAGATATAGCCAAGGGGAGCACTGTACGTGGGAGACATCGAAGGGAATGATCCTGAGGCAGCAGTCAATGCAGATGCAGTAAAAAGGTACTATGTCTAGACCTCCTGTGGCGATGGCTTTTGCGTAATTGAGATGACGAAGGCTTTCTTTCCTGCTACCCCAGACACTATTAACCCTTCGATATTTTGTCTCCTTCGGTAGTCCTTCTTTCAATTGAGCTATGCATGCAGAATCATCTTCAATGTAATTAAAATCTTGTTGAATATCATAATTTGGCATTACGCTCACATCCAAATAGATTATCTGAACAACGAACCATGCCCTGCATTTGTATAACCAACATAACCTTGACAATATTTGTTAGAATAAACAAATCTACATCAAGTATTCCTTTTGAAATATAATACTAATTGTATTCCAATATCTCCACATTGGAATAAAACTATATCTTGCTAGCATATTGTTATACTCATGGTTCTAGCCAGATATATTAGTGCATCAATTGCACTAGACACAAAAAATAATACATAGTACGCCATGATCGCTCTAATCTCAATAGGATCTGCCGAAGTATTATTTAATAAAATTTCTTGGGTAACCTTAATAA
>NW_017685561.1:0-2216 GCF_001879085.1 Nicotiana attenuata | reverse complement strand
GTCAGCAAATGACGCATGGAAATATTTTGAAAATGAATTATCACTTGAACTTCAAGTTCATATTTTCTTGTACGAAGATCTAATATACTCACAATAATTCATTCCATGTATTACTTTTTTTCAGCTGCTCATTTTCTCCCCCTAATGTTGGGATCACCAACACATATCCCCAACCTTCATTGAGACCAATCTTTGTGCATTGTGGTGGCACAATTAAATCATATAGTACATCCATATTTCTAGATGAAAATATTTGGTTCCTGACCCTGAATCAATTGTGATGGGGAGAATTTATCATAACTTGTTGGCTAGATGCGTACAAGTGCTGTTGTATATTATATAATATACTTAATACAAAATTTCTATTTGAAGTTTTGTTCTCATAACCAATGGTTTAGCTATAATTGGAGGCATACAATTTCTGCTAAACCAACTTGGATTTAAACCAGCATTATCAAGATAAATTATCATAATATATATTCTGGAATTGTGCTCTAATAATTTGAGCAAACAACCTTGCAAAAAACCAAAGTGCAAGTTGATAACAAACGCACATGTGACCATACAATAGATGCATCTATTAAAATCATATAATAGTAAACGATCCACATTGTAGGTGATTGGGCCCATACATATATATCACCTTTTATTCGTTCCAGATATCAAGGGATTCAATCCCAACCTTAACTGGTATATCATGAGAAAAAAAACATCACAAGAGAATTCTTAAAGAATTTTCTATTTCTTTAATATATGCCAATGTGAATTCTCAACCAATTTTCACATCATAACTGAACCGGGATGGTCAACCGGTCATGCCAACTAATATTTGTTTCAATAAACCTCTAGTTTACTTATGGCATGTGATTCCATCACGATGCTTATACATGTGTAGTGCAAATAGAAGAAAAATCGGGTAACCTTTCATATTTACCCGGTATGAATATAGTAATATGAAGATATTCAATCTTCCTTTCATTTATAGTCTCAATATGCCAACCACTTTGGCTAATATATTTGAAATTCAAAAAGTTCCTTTTTGAGACTTACTACCACCAATGCCATGAATAATTTTTTTTATTCCGGTAGTAACAAATTCGCTCTTTCGGAGCTCTCAATAATTTTGTACTACAAGATCTTTTATACCACCATCCAAGTGGTGAAATTTTCCTCCACGGAAAAAATTATCTTATCATTGTCACAATCAAAAACATTATAGACAAGACTCATTTCTTACTTTACTTTTGCCTTTAATAACTTTTTATAAGGCATGGTAAAATATTTTTGGCGTACCACGTGTACGCGACCAATGACATATTCATGTAACCATATTGTAATATTCATTATCTTTATTTCTCTCAAACCTCCCTTAGAGGTGAGTTGTGGTATTTATCCAACCATGCATAAGCACATTCTTATGCATAATTTTTATCACATATATATTTCAGCATTTACTTTCAGGAATGAGTCTGCATTTACAATGCTTATCACAAGTCACATTTTCAACGAATGGACTATAATCATATGAACGTGTCTCGTATTAACAGACCACATTGATACATATTCCTTCACCTTTGAAGGACCATTTTGAGAACCCTTATCGTTCTCCTTTTTACAATTACCATAATGATGACTGTTATTATTTGATCTTTGGCACGCCCACGTTCATTGGTCAACCACTTGTCTTTATTTAGACTTATTATGCACCGTTTTCACATTCACTTCAAGAATGGAGCAAATCAAGTGGGACAAACTTTATGCTTTTTCATGAAAAATATATTATTTTTCTTTAGTCATCATTATATTATCAATATGGTGCATTGGGACTCAAACCCAATGCCTTATCCATATAAAGACATGTTAGGCCATAATGAGTTGGGACTCGAACCCAACTTTTACAATCATGGATCATCAGGACTCAAAACCTGATGTCTTACCCTCATGGTGCGTTGGGACTTGAACCCACCGTCTTATCCTTAATTAATGGCATAATATGCTAAAGTAGACTCACCCTTGAGACTTTCATGGTATACTACTTTTAATAGTAATAAAAGTAAACTCATATATGTGTTACACAATAAGTATCTATTTACCGGTAACAAAGGAATCAAAGTTCTTCAAATCACTTTGCAAAAGCTGGCGTTGCTCCTTAATTTATGTACATCTTTGGTCTCTGGTTTAGTATGTAACATTTAGTTGCATCATTATATGCTTCT
>NW_017685560.1:5369-6738 GCF_001879085.1 Nicotiana attenuata | reverse complement strand
GCCTATTTTCAAGAGAATTTTACGTTATAGAGCAATTAGTAAGCAAATAATTATATAAACAATATTATTCTTGTTTTATTACATTTAAAGAAAATTCATTTACATATGTAGCATATCTTAAAATTGATACGTTACCATCAGATTATTTTTTAAAACTGACCCATGATTTAAGGGATGATGTGTTAGTGATTAAAAATCTCCCATATTTAACAGAATATCCAAAATTGTAGTGATTATTCTCCGCTCTAATCTCTCCACCATCATGAACCCAATATCTCACCCTTTTCGTTCTTTCTCTTATCATGTAAGACAAAATCTCACCCAAAAAACTATCTCTTCCCTTCTTTTAATATACTGCAAATTTCATGGCGAATAACAACGTGAAACTCATTAAGATTGTTGATTTCACTGCTACCTCTGAAATGGATAAGAAACAGAAGAAGAAATTAATTCACTGAATATAAGGTGTATATACATTCAATAAACATACAGTAAACTGACTTATTAAATTTTATATATTTTGAATATACACCGTTTATGTTCATGCATTAAACAAATATATGCTAAAAGAATTATACACTATGTATATCCAAATAATATAAATACTATATACCAATAATATTTTATTGTATACTTCATAATGTATTTGTTCCAAGAATTGTATAATATGTGTATACAATTAGAAATACGTTGTATAAATACCCAACAATATATCCAATAGTGATACCATTAAGATATACTATGAATATATGCCAGTAACATATTCATATATATTATTCATCATGTATTTAATAATTATACAATACAATAAATTATTAAATTATTATATAATAAGTATAAACATTAGAGGTAAAATCAGTAACATAAAGGAGAAGTGAAGTAAAGAATTATTTGAAGACAAAAGTTGGATTGAAGAAGACGCAAAAGGAGAGAATTTAGGGTAAGAAAAATTTATAACTATGTAACTATCTAAAAAAGAGAAGAGAAAGTGAGGGTTTTAGAGATATCTTAGCATTGACGCATTAAATGGGGAGAGAAAGTCGTGGAAAGAATTCAAAAGATATGTGTATTATTGTTAGAAATGTAGTAAATTAGCTGCCATATTTGTTAAGGGAAATTACCAGCTATGTCCATTTATAAGTTGCTCATTACAAAAATTGGTCAATTGATAAAATATTACTAATATTAGCCAATTAGCTATTTGTAGCAAAAAAATATCAAATTTTTTGCTTTTGTTTTGAGTGGGTGTTATTAGAATAGATTGGGGCACAACTTAAGGAGCTTTGAATCTCAGTTTTTGGGATGATTTGGTGAAGTTTTGAGGTGGTTTGAACTGAAAATTCGAAGTAAAAGCTGAACATGAAAAAAA
>NW_017685560.1:0-1832 GCF_001879085.1 Nicotiana attenuata | reverse complement strand
TATGGATATCTTTTAACTAAGGGATAGAAACTGCCCATTAATTAGATATGGATACCTTTAATTAAGGAGTAAAACAGCCCATTATTAGTATGGTATAGGATTGGTAATTATGAATGCTTAATCTTCCTTGCTAATGGCTATCATGCTCTTGCTTGTGATAGGTAAGGTCGACAACTCTGGACACATGGCTGCCGGAGCAGGTTGCACACATGTATAGAAAACCTTTAGGTATTAAAGATTGTCACTACTTTATCTAAATGAACGAAGTCACTCCTCTACTTTCCCAACCAAATAGAAACGTTTCATGATCATGCAACTTCATTTGTTCCTTGGTAAGCAAAATAGCAAATGACAGAAAGCCAAAAAGCAAAAAAAAAAAAAAAAACACACACACACACAATATGTGACTACTGCTGTTTCCATCTGGGCACTGGGCCGAAACATAAGCGACAGTCGGAACTCGGCAGTCGGACTCGGTCACTCGGATGAGCAGCAGTAGTCGCCATCGCAGAAGAGTGAAGTGAAGTGAACCCTAAATTCTAAAATGAAAAATCTGATGAAATCAAATTAGGGGTGTTGCCGTGTTGGACTGTTGGTCTCTGTCTTCGATATTAAGAGAATTTTACGTTATAGAGCAATTAGTAAGCAAATAATTATATAAACAATATTATTCTTGTTTTATTACATTTAAAGAAAATTCATTTACATATGTAGCATATCTTAAAATTGATACGTTACCATCAGATTATTTTTTAAAACTGACCCATGATTTAATGGATGATGTGTTAGTGATTAAAAATCTCCCATATTTAACCGAATTTCCAAAATTGTAGTGATTATTCTCCGCTCTAATCTCTCCACCATCATGAACCCAATATCTCACCCTTTTCGTTCTTTCTCTTATCATGTAAGACAAAATCTCACCCAAAAAACTATCTCTTCCCTTCTTTTAATATACTGCAAAATTCATGGCGAATAACAACGTGAAACTCATTAAGATTGTTGATTTCACTGCTACAACCTCTGAAATGGATAAGAAACAGAAGAAGAAATTAATTCACTGAATATAAGGTGTATATACATTCAATAAACATACAGTAAATTGACTTATTAAATTTTATATATTTTGAATATACACCGTTTATGTTCATGCATTAAACAAATATATGCTAAAAGAATTATACACTATGTATATCCAAATAATATAAATACTATATACCAATAATATTTTATTGTATACTTCATAATGTATTTGTTCCAAGAATTGTATAATATGTGTATACAATTAAAAATACGTTGTATAAATACCCAACAATATATCCGATAGTGACACCATTAAGATATACTATGAATATATGCCAGTAACATATTCGTATATATTATTCATCATGTATTTAATAATTATACAATACAATAAATTATTAAATTATTATATAATAAGTATAAACATTAGAGGTAAAATCAGTAACATAAAGGAGAAGTGAAGTAAAGAATTATTTGAAGACAAAAGTTGGATTGAAGAAGACGCAAAAAGAGAGAATTTAGGGTAAGAAAAATTTATAACTATGTAACTATCTAAAAAAGAGAAGAGAAAGTGAGGGTTTTAGAGATATCTTAGCATTGACGCATTAAATGGGGAGAGAAAGTCGTTTGAAAGAATCCAAAAGATGTGTATTATTGCTAAAAATGTAGTTAATTAGCTGCCATATTTGTTAATTGCAAATTGCTACTAGAATCTCGCAAAATTTTCTTTAATGTTGGCTAATTATGTTTTTTCCTCTAAATTGTTCCATATAGAATTGTTCGGTTTTCGGTTAAACGAACAACCGAGA
>NW_017685559.1:4176-6738 GCF_001879085.1 Nicotiana attenuata | reverse complement strand
TTAAGCATCAGGCGCCCACCTGGAGAACAAGGGAATTCATTTCAAGATTAAGCATCAGGCACCCACCTGGAGAACAAGGGAATTTATTTCAAGTTTAAACATTAGTCGCCCACCTGGAAAACAAGGTAATTCATTTCAGGCGCCCACCTCGAGAACAAGGGAATTCATTTCAAGTTTAAGCCAAAGGCACCCACCTGGAGAACAAGGGAATTCATTTAAAGTTTAAGCCTCAAGCGCCCACCTGGAGACCAAGGGAATTCATTTCATGTTTAAGCATCAGGCGCCCACCTGGAAATCAAGGGAAGTTATTAAAAGCTTAAGCCTCGGGCGCCCACCTGGAGAACAAGGGAATTCATTTCAAGATTAAGCGTCAGGCGCCCACCTGGAGAACAAGGGAATTTATTTCAAGTTTAAGCCTCAGGCGCCCACCTGGAGAACAAGGGAATTCATTTCAAGATTAAGCCTCAGGCGCCCACCTTGAGAACAAGGGAATTCATTTCATGTTTAAGCATCAGGCGCCCACCTAGAGAACAAGGAATTCATTTCAAGTTTAAGCATCAGGAGCCCACCTGGAAAACAAGGGAATTCATTTCAAGATTAAGCATCAGGCGCCCACCTGGAGAACAAGGGAATTCATTTCAAGTTTAAGCATCAGGCGCCCACCTGGAAAACAAGGGAATTCATTTTAAGCTTAAGCCTCAGGCGCCCACCCGGAGAACAAGAAAATTCATTTCAAGATTAAGCGTCAGGCGCCCACCGAGAGAACAAGGGAATTCATTTCAAGATTAAGGATCAGGCGCCCACCTGAAGAACAAGGGAATTTATTTCAAGTTTAAGCATCAGGCGCCCACCTGGAGAACAAGGGAATTCATTTCAAGTTTCAGCAGTAGGCGCCCACCTGGAGAACAAGGGAACTCATTTCAAGTTTCAGCAGCAGGCGCCCACCTAGAGAACAAGGGAATTCATTTCAAGTTTAAGCATCAGGCGCCCACCTAGAGAACAAGGGAAATCATTTCAAGTTTCGGCGACAAGCGTCCACCTGGAGAACAAGGGAATTCATTTCAAGTTTAAGCATCAGACGCCCACCTGGAAAACAAGGGAATTTATTCCAAGCTTAAGCCTCAGGCGCCCACCTGGAGAACAAGAAAATTCATTTCAAGATTAAGCATCAGGCGCCCACCTGGAGAACAAGGGAATTCATTTCAAGTTTATGCATCAGGCGTACACCTGAGAACAAGGGAATTCATTTCAAGCTTAAGCCTCAAGCGCCCACCTGGAGAACAAGGGAATTCATTTCAAGTTAAAGCATCAGGCGCCCACCTGGAGAACAAGGGAATTATTTCATGTTTAAGCATCAGGCGCCCACCTGGAGAACAAGGGAATTCATTTCAAGCTTAAGCCTTAGGCGCCCACCTGAAGAACAAGGAATTCATTTCAAGTTTAAGCATCAGGCGCCAAACTAGAAAACAAAGGAATTCATTTCAAGATTAAGCATCAGGCGCCCACCTGGAGAACAAGGGAATTATTTCATGTTTAAGCATCAGGCGCCCACCTGGAGAACAAGGGAATTCATTTCAAGCTTAAGCCTCAGGCGCCCACCGAGAGAACAAGGGAATTTATTTCAAGTTTAAGCCTCAGGCGCGCACCTGGAGAACAAGGGAATTCATTTAAAGTTTAAGCCTCAGGCGCCCACCTGGAGAACAAGGGAATTCATTTCAAGTTTAAGCATCAGGCGCCCACCTAGAGAACAAGGAATTCATTTCAAGTTTAAGCATCAGGCGCCCACCTGGAAAACAAGGGAATTCATTTCAAGATTAAGCCTCAGGTGACCACCTAGAGAACAAGGGAATTCATTTCAAGTTTACGCATAAGGCGTCCACCTTGAAAATTAGGGAATTCGTTTCAAGATTAAGCATCAGGCGCCCACCTGGAGAACAAGGGAATTCAGTTCAAGTTTTTGCATCAGGCGCCCACCTGGAAAACAAGGGAATTCATTTCAAGCTTAAGCCTCAGGCGCCCACCTGGAGAACAAGGGAATTCATTTCAAGATTAAGCGTCGGGCGCCCACCTGGAGAACAAGGGAATTCATTTCATGTTTAAGCATTAGGCGCCCACCTGGAAAACAAGGGAATTCATTTCAAGCTTAAGCCTCAGGCGCCCACCTGGAGAACAAGGGAATTCATTTCAAGATTAAGCATCAGGCGCCCACCTGGAGAACAAGGAATTCATTTCAGGCTTAAAGCCTCAGGCGCCCACCTAGAGAACAAGGGAATTCATTTCAAGATTAAGCATCAGGCGCCCACCTGGAGAACAAGGAATTCATTTCAAGATTAATCATCAGGCGCCCACCTGGAGAACAAGGAATTCATTTCAAGTTTAAACATCAAGCGCCCACCTAGAAAACAAAGGAATTCATTTCAAGATTAAGCATCAGGCGCCCACGTGGAGAACAAGGGAATTCATTTCAAGCTTAAGCCTCAGGCGCCCACCTGGAGAACAATGGAATTCATTTCAAGTTTAAGCCTCAGGCGCCCACCTAGAGAACAAGGAATTCATTTCAAG
>NW_017685559.1:0-2910 GCF_001879085.1 Nicotiana attenuata | reverse complement strand
GTTTAAGCCTCAGGCGCCCACCTGGAAAACGGAATTCATTTCAAGGTTAAGCCTTAGGCGCCCACCTGGAGAACAAGAAAATTCATTTCGAGATTAAGCGTCAGGCGCCCACCTGGAGAACAAGGGAATTCATTTCAAGTTTAAGCATCAGGCGCCCACCTGGAAAACTGGGGAATTCATTTCAAGCTTAAGCCTCAGGCACCCACATGGAGAACAAGGGAATTACTTTCAGGATTAAGCATCAGGCGCCCACCTGGAGAACAAGGGAATTCATTTCAAGTTTAAGCCTCAGGCACCCACCTTGAGAACAAGGGAATCCATTTAATATTTAAGCCTCAGGTGCCCACCTAGAGAACAAGGGAATTCATTTCAGGTTTACGCATCAGGCGCCCACCTGGAGAACAAGGGAATTCATTTCAAGTTTAAGCATAAGGCGCCCACCTGGAGAACAAGGGAATTCATTTCAAGTTTAAGCATCAGGCGCCCACCTGGGTACCAAGGGAATTCATTTCAAGTTTAAGCATTAGGCGCCCACCTGGAGAACAAGGGAATTCATTTCAAGTGTAAGCATCAGACGCCCACCAGGATAACAAGGGAATTCATTTCAAGTTTAAGCATAAGGCGCCCACCTGGAGAACAAGGGAATTCATTTCAAGTTTAAGCATCAGGCGCCCACCTGGAGAACAAGGGAATTCATTTCAAGTTTAAGCATCAGGCGCCCACCGGAAGAACAAGGGAATTCATTTATAGTTTAAGCCTCAGGCGCCCACCTGGAGACCAAGGGAATTTATTTCAAGTTTCAGCATCAGGCGCCCACCTGGAAAACAAGGGAATTTATTCCAAGCTTAAGCCTCAGGCGCCCACCTGGAAAACAAGGGAATTTATTCCAAGCTTAAGCCTCAGGCGCCCACCTAGAGAACAAGAAAATTCATTTCAAGATTAAGCGTCAGGCGCCCACCTGGAGAACAAGGGAATTCATTTCATGTTTAAGCCTCAGGCGCCCACGTGCAGAACAAGGGAATTCATTTCAAGATTAAGCATCAGGCGCCCACCTGGAGAACAAGGGAATTCATTTCAGCATTAAGCATCATGCGCCCACCTGGAGAACAAGGGAATTCATTTCACGTTTAAGCATCAGGCGCCCACCTGGAGAATAAGGGAATTCATTTCAAGATTAAGCATCAGCCACCCAGCTGGAGAACAAGGGAATTCATTTCAAGTTTAAGCATTAGGCGCCCACCTGGAAAACAAGGGAAATCATTTCAGGCTTAAAGCCTCAGGCGCCCACATGGAGAACAAGGTAATTTATTTCAAGATTAAGCATAAGGCGCACACCTGGAGAACAAGGGAATTCATTTCAAGCTTAAGCCTTAGGCGCCCACCTCGAGAACAAGGGAATTCATTTCAAGTTTAAGCCAAAGGCGCCCACCTGGAGAACAAGGGAATTCATTTAAAGTTAAAGTCTCAGGCGCCCACCTGGAGACCAAGGGAATTCATTTCAAGTGTTAAGCATCAAGTGCCCACCTAGAAAACTAGGGAATTCATTTCAAGATTAAGCATCAAGCGCCCACCTGGAGAACAATGGAATTCATTTCAAGTTTAAGCATCCTGCACCCACCTGGAAAACAAGGGAATTCATTTCAAGCTTAAGCCTCGAGCGCCCACCTGGAGAACAAGAAAATTCATTTCAAGATTAAGCGTCAGGCGTCCTTCTGCAGAACAAGGGAATTCATTTCAAGTTTAAGCATCAGGCGCCCACCTGGAGAACAAGGGAATTCATTTCAAGTTTAAGCATCAGGCGCCCACCTGGAAAACAAGGTAATTCATTTCAGGCGCCCACCTCGAGAACAAGGGAATTCATTTCAAGTTTAAGCCAAAGGCACCCACCTGGAGAACAAGGGAATTCATTTAAAGTTTAAGCCTCAAGCGCCCACCTGGAGACCAAGGGAATTCATTTCATGTTTAAGCATCAGGCGCCCACCTGGAAATCAAGGGAAGTTATTAAAAGCTTAAGCCTCGGGCGCCCACCTGGAGAAAAAGAAAACTCATTTCAAGATTAAGCGTCAGGCGTCCACCTGGAGAACAAGGGAATTTATTTCAAGTTTAAGCATCAGGCGCCCACCTGGAAAACAAGGGAATTCATTTCAAGATTAAGCATCAGGCGCCCACCTGGGGAACAAGGGAATTATTTCAAGTTTAAGCACCAGGCGCCCACCTGGAGAACAAGGGAATTCATTTCAAGCTTGAGCCTCAAGCGCCCACCTGGAGAACAAGGGAATTCATTTCAAGTTTAAGCCTCGGGCGGCCACCTGGAGAACGGGGGAATTCATTTCAAGTTTAAGCCTCAGGCGCCCACCTGGAGAACAAGGGAATTCATTTCACGATTAAGCGTCAGGCGCCCACCTGGAGAACAAGGGAATTCATTTCAAGTTTAAGCATCAGGCGCCCACCTGGAAAACAAGGGAATTTATTCCAAGCTTAAGCCTCAGGCGCCCACCTGGAGAACAAGAAAATTCATTTCTAGATTACACGTAAGGCGCCCACCTGGAGAACAAGGGAATTCATTTTAAGTTTAAGCATCAGGCGCCCACCTGGAAAACAAGGGAATTCATGTCAAGATTAAGCATCAGGCGCCCACCTGACGAACAAGGGAATTTTCAAGTTTAAGCACCAGGCGCCCACCTGGAGAACAAGGGAATTCATTTCAAGCTTAAGCCTCTAGCGCCCACCTGGTGGACAAGGGAATTCATTTCAACTTTAAGCCTCAGGCGCCCACCTGGAAAACAGGGGAATTCATTTCAAGGTTAAGCCTTAGGCGCCCACCTGGAGAACAAGAAAATTCATTTCAAGTTTAAGCATCAGGCGCCCACCTGGAGAACAAGGGAATTATTTCAAGTTTAAGCCTCAAGC
>NW_017685558.1:5499-6739 GCF_001879085.1 Nicotiana attenuata | reverse complement strand
ATTGGTGAAAGTAGTCTCCAACCTACTACCCTTCCCCCGGCTCCCCGACCCAGACCTATACCCGTCCTGCTGCTCCTATTATTCTTGATAGTGATAACCCTTGTTTTCAATTTTCCGATAGTGAATTTTGCCATAATGTTGCACAAGGTGAACAATTAAATGAAGAAGTTATGAATGCTCTTTATCCTAATCAAACTATCTTAGAAAATGATGAGGAAAATGAGGATGTAGATGAAACCCAACCGGATTTAGATGATTCACCTACTAGTCCTGTTAATAACCCAACTGATGCCCCGCCCGACCCACCTGTAGAAACCCCTACTTTTAATAGACAACCTTCTAAACGCCTAGAAACATCATTAGTTTGGAATTTTTTTACTCAAGTAAGAGAACAAAATAAGGCTAGGTGTAAAACTTGTGGGAAATTGCTGGCGCATAAATATACTGGAGACCGTAGCGGTACGGGTAGTTTGGCTAGGCACATACAAACACACCCTAGAGATAAAGTTAAATATTTACAAATGAAAGCGCAGCAAAAGGGGACAAGTGTAGATACTGCGGTTAACCCTAGTACAGGTTCAAATCTAGTTCAACCAGGAATTAACACTGTGACCGGTGGTATTTTATATTACGATCCTAATAAAGATCGTGAAGAATTAGCAAAGATGGTTACTGTTATGTGCTTACCATATACTTTTCCTTCTAACCCTAATTTTGTGCATTATATTAGAAAAGTTTTTAATCCTACTTATAAAGGTTGGCCTCGCGCAACAGTTAAGAGCGATATTTATAAATATAAACATGAATATGAACAATATTTGCGGTATTTATTTACTCATATAACTAATCGGATTTCTATTACTACTGATATTGGTAGAAGTAATAATGACTGTGATTATCTAACTGTTACAAATCATTGGATAGACGAGGAGTGGATAATGCAAAAACGCATTATTGCGTATAGAATAATTAATTCACGTCACACAGGTAAGTTTATTGCTAACACCGTTGCAGATATTTGTAGATATTTTTGCATTAGAGATAAAATAATGGCAATTTCTATGGATAATGCTTCTAGTAACACTAGTGCTATAGGCATACTTACAACAACACTAAATCCTGCATTTAGTAATTGTTTCCATGTGAGATGTATTTGTCACATTTACCATTTAATCGTCGGTGATGGTATGAGAATTTTAAATTTAGAAATTGAAAAGGTTAGAATGGCTCTTAATTGGCT
>NW_017685558.1:0-1024 GCF_001879085.1 Nicotiana attenuata | reverse complement strand
AAGTGATGAGGGAGTATTCTTGGGATATTCTTCACATAGTAAAGCTTATAAGATATACAATAAAAGAACTATGTGTGTAGAAAAAATGTATATGTTATTTTTTTTAAACTAACATTCTTTCTGAGAGGCAGGAACAAGATAATAAAGAGATTGGACTGATAAGAAATTCAAATGGTGAAACCACATTCTAGCCTGAAGAAGCATCACAGGAAGGAACATGTGATGGAACAGGTCCTTCCACCCAGGGCAACATGACAGGGGGAACTGACTAGAGAGGAACTGATCCTCAAACCTCGAGGGAACCTGTCCATGAACCTATTCCTCAGTAACAAAATCAAGAAGGAACATCCAAAGAAATTGACACTCCTATTGCAACATCCACGAAATTGGATATAGATGAACTTGGTTTATCTGTTGATCAGAAGTTGTAAAGGGGGAATGATTGGTTCTCTTTTATAAACCACTGCTAGCAGTAAGATACATTGTGTGCTGTGTAGGTCTTTGTGATCGATTTCAGGTTTCCTTATGGATAGTAAGAGCACCTCAGGTATGGCACACTTCCTTGTTCATGTCTTGTGTCATGGGCTACTAAAAGGCAAAATTTAGTGGCCTTATCTACTACTGAAGCTAAGTATGTTGCTGCTGCTTGATCACGCCCAACTATGCCTTCTAAAAAAGACAATGCGGCCGTTGCAAATATAATCCGGTTTACAAGTCCGGAGTCGAATCCCACAGAGAATTAACCTATCAATTACCTTTGTCTGAATCACTAAATCCTTTATAATCAATTTCCCCAAACATTGTAAACAATATTGGATGGTATTTCTACTAACTAAGATTGGAAGTAAATAACTAACAGCTGTAAACTAAATATTCTTGGGTTGAAAACAATAATGAGAAGGTTCTAAGGTAGTGATTTCCCCTATTGATGAAATCCCTTCCGGTTATGTTTCATATAGATTCACCAAAATATCTCTATCAATCATGAGCACTCTTTTTACCGTAAAATCTCTCCCGAGTAAAT
>NW_017685557.1:0-6741 GCF_001879085.1 Nicotiana attenuata | reverse complement strand
CCGATACATTCTAGACCCATAATCATAACTCCATCCGACACTACCCTTCACAAAAGAACCCTCGCTGAAATTGGCAACCATTCCTATGACAACTCCATCGGCTTCATTCACCGGTGGATCCGGAACTACACATGGCCTTGTTATACCCCATTTTAACACGGGTCAAATTAGAGTATAATATATTGGTAATTTTAGAGGTTTAATTAATTAAAAAGAGTCTCCACCTAATTATTTTAACGGTGAATTAGGACACCAATTTTAACCAAATAGTGCTTAAAGTTAACTCTGTTTTATGGTCTACTTAACCTTTGAGATTATGGGTAAGGGTTCTAGTTATCTTAAAAGGAAGGGGTAAGGCACCTTTTAAGATCCATAAAAAAATAATTAACCGGCCAAACTTATGTTAATAAAAGCCATTTTCTAAAGTAAAGATAAGTATTTGAAAAAGAAAAATAGCTCTTTGATTGCTAGCTTCTAAAGTAAGTAGTCTTCAGTAAACATGGTTTCTAGCCTCGTGAGACTTTATAGAAGAATGACTTTGACTGGCAAGCTAAGGAAGCATGATTTCAAAAATATGGCAATTCTATTATTCAACTTGAATAAATGTAAAAGATTCATTTAGGTGAATTACATTATGAAAGCGTAATGGATTTGTAAGAAATTTCAAGCTTCAAAACTTCTCCTTCAACTTGCTAAAATCACACTATTAGGAAAGTACTTAGTCTTAAGCAGCTATAGACCCAAATTCATGTTTTTGGCTGATTCCGAAGAGCTTGACCAGTTTTAAATTCAAACGGAGAATGAATTCTAAAAGGGCTCTTATTTAAAAATATTTATAAAATAACCCTCCAAGATAGGGTTCTAAATATTTGGAGTAAAACAATTTTCTTGTGAAAAATAGATCAACAATTTTAAGAAAAAAAACACTAACTGATAACTTGAAGGCAGCACTAGTAATGACGGTCGCACATATTCTTAAGCGCTTATGTGATCCAAAATTAGTTCAAAACGTAATGGCGACTCCCAATTTTTATAAGCTCTCAATAAGAATAAAAATGTAAAGCAAATAATCCAACATCAAATGAAACAAACACTAAAGAAAATATAGCAGTTGTTCAGATGAATTTTATCATCTGGCTGCAATTTAAATGCAGCGATTTGAAGACAATGCAGTGCTAATGAACTTTGGGTGGTGGTGGTGGTGGTAGCGAGTCTTGCATTAAGACTCCATAATTTGCTCCAAACGCATATGCAAAAGAGAAAATAAGACGAGAAGTAGAGAAGAGAACAAAAAATCTTAAATAACTATATAAAAAAAAATAAAGGCAAAAAGGCAAATCAAACTTATAACTTAATCCCAATCAGGGACATGGGTGAAATAAATAGTTGTTCAATTCCAGCAAGCTTATACATGCCAATTCTTAAACCTTAATAAGTCCTCAAAATTTAAATGGTAGAAAATAATCTTTAGACATCTTCTACTCAAAACAATAAGCAGAACACCAACTTTTCCATGTTCACTTGAAATCTAAAGGTTAAACCAATTAAGCTATCCTACATATTCTGTCACGATCCAAAATCCACTAAGGATCGCGATGGCGCCGGATACTGCTGTCAAGCAAGCCAACCAAATTGCTTGATGAAGTTCTCATTTTAACGATCTTGAAAACTAAGATTTTCCTTAAATTTTATAAATGAAAAGATAACCGCTTCAATTCAAACTAAATGATAAGCAATTAATACAAAATATTTCAAAACCATCCCAGAACCCGGTGTCACAAGTGCATGAGCATTTATTAAGAAGGGAATAAAACACAACAACTGTCCGGAACACAAAATTGGACAGAAAATAAATACAGATAACTGAAAGAGACTCTGCTGGCTGCGGGTCGCCTCGAGAAGTGCAACTCACCTAAGTCTCCGTATCAACCATGCTGCTACGCCCAGTAGGCCACTCGAGTTACATATACCTGTGCAACAAAAATGCACAGAAGTGTAGTATGATTACAAAAACAACGTGTACTCAATGAGTATCCCGTCTAATCTCGAAGAAGTAGAGATGAGATGGTCGACTTCGACACTTACTAGTGGTCCAATAATGATGTCAATAATACATTAAATCGTGGATTTCTATAAACATGATTTTAATCCAATAGAAGGAGACAAGTGAACAATTAATTCGTTTATAGGAAATTTCCAAAAATTCTTTTCACTATTATCCAAATATTCTCAAGCCATGAAGAGGCAATAACAACTTTAATAAGTTCAAGGCAGCAATACAAGCATGCGCAAATCATGCCGAGGCGTACGGCCGCTCCAACAGAAAATAAACGGTGCACTGCCGAGGGTCGAACGACACGAACCATTGATGCATCTATTACCCCGCTCGCGAACTATCCATGCGACGCGGTCAACATAAAATAAACAATCACCCTGCTCGCGAATCATACAAGCGACGCAGCCACACATAGAAATACATGCTCAGATAGCCAATTAAGAATTTATCGGGGAATATTTATTCAATAATAGCCACTTTCTCTTTTAACAGTTTAAGAAAAGAAGTTTAATCCTTTATTAAATTTATTTAGCAATTCGACAGGTTTTAGGCAATTCAACTGTAAACAACATTACAATTATTCCAAGTACAACATACTTTTGGGTCCTAGACTACCCGGACAATAATATAATAGTAGCTACGCACGGACTCTCATCACCTCGTGCGTACGTAGCCCCCACAAATAGTAGCACATAACCAATTATTTCACCTATGGGGACAATTCCCTCTTACAAGGTTAGAAAGGAGACTCACCTTGCTTCGAAATTTCCATAACCGGCTTCAAAGCCCTTCCAACGACTCCAATTGATGCATAATGCCCCAAAACTATTCAAATAACGGGCAAACCAATAAAAATTCACTCTAATACTTGTAACCATTAAAATTATATAAGTTCCCAACTCCGCTTGAAAAGTTGACCAAAATGCCCTCGGGCCCACGTGCCCGGATTCCGAAATTTCTCGAAGATAAATTCTACCCATAGCTTTACTAAGTCAAATATACAATTTGCTCAAATTTTCATGCTCAAATTCAAGGTAAAAGTCCAAAATTTCAAGTTCTAGGTCTTCCCCAAAAATTCCAAATTTATACTAATTTTCCATGTCTAAATCCATGTAAGATCACATATTTAACTCAAAAATAGGAAGAAATCACTTACCTAGTGTTGCTTGGTGAAAATCCCTCCTTGAGCTCTCCAAAATAGTCCAAGCCAAATGAATGAAATGAAGAAATGGGCTAAAACTCGTGTTTAAAAAAATCTGCCCAGGTTTCATCGAGTTGTACCTTACGCTGTGCAGGTTGTACATCCTATTACCATTTTCCCCTGATGTACACCTTTTATTAAAACGCCGATAACTCCTTGTGGAAATATCCAAATGATAAACGGTTTGAAGATTTAGAAACTAGATTCAACGATCTTTCATTTGATAGGTTGTACACCATATAACTCTTTATATATTCCAAGATATGAGCTTCTAAAGTAGGCTCCATGCATCAGTAAATTTTGTCGAAACTGCTCCACCAGCCATTTTCAATCGATCATAACATTCTGATAAAATGTCCAAATGATGAATAGTTTAACTTTCTGGAAACTAGAATGCAAGGGAAACAACTTTTACATTTTACAAATTTTTAGACTCCTTATAGATTTCGAGATATAAGCTTCCAAAGTAGCCTCCTTGATTGCACCATTGCTGTCCAAAACAGCAGTTGCAGCAGATTTTCAGCTGCTTTAAAGTTCCGAAATCGATCCGTTAGCCTTCCGAAATCCACCCGAGACCCTCGGGACTTCAACCAGTTATACCAACATGTCCCAAAATACAATACGAACTTAGCCGAGGCTTTAAATCACATCAAACAACATCAAAATCATGAATCGTACTTCAATCGAAACTTTAGAATTTTGAAATTTCAAACTACTACATTCGATGCCGAAATCCGTCAAATCACGTCTGATTGACCTCAAATTTTGCACACAAGTCATATTCGACATTACGGACCTCCTCCAACTTTTGGAATTGGAATCCGACCCCGATATCAAAAAGTCAAACTCTCGGTCAAACTTCTCAAAAACCTTCAAATTTCTATCTTTAGCCAAATGACTTCAAAATGACCTACGGACCTCCGAATTCACTTCCGATCGCACTCCCAACTCCAAAATCATCATACGGAGCTATTCCCGGACTCAGAATCCCAAACGAACATTGATAACCCTGAAATGCACTTCAACCCAAACTTATGAAATTCCTCCAAAATGCTAACTTCCACAATAGGCGCCAAAACTTTCCCGGGTCTTCCAAAACCCGATCCGGACATACGTCCAAGTCCGAAATCATCATACGAACCTGCTGGAACCTTCAAATCCCGATTCCGAGGTCGTTTACTCAAAAATCCAATCTTAGTCAATTCTTTCAACTTAAAGCTTCCGAAATAAGAATTCTCTTTCCAAATCAACTCTAAACTTCCTGAAATTCAATTCCGACCACGCGTACAAGTCATAATACCTGAAGTGAAGCTGCTCGTGGCCTCAAACTGCTGAACGACGCGCTAGAGCTCAAAACGACCGGTCGGGTCGTTACATTCTCTCCCACTTAAACATAAGTTCGTCCTCGAACGTGCTAAGAGCTGCGCTGGGGTTGTCCGAAATCACTGTTTAACACTTCGAGCACCTACCCGTGCTACCACAACTCAGCTGGGCACCCTAGCTCGTTAAATCTGAAGATATCCTTTTTCACTTAAGCGAATAAGCCTTAGAGCCCAATTCCAACATCCGGAATTCTCTGCCAGGCCTGCTCCAACGTACGCCCACCGTACCAATAACTACACGCAGCACCAAAACATGACTGCATACCTTAGCTGAATTCACAACTTGCACCCCTTTACTCACAGTACCATAATAACATTCTCTGATCAAATAATGGTCTTAGCTCCTTAATATACTTCATATAGTCAGATTGCACTGATCCCAAATCCAATGATCTCGTCTCACCCAGTACGAGCTGCTCAGGCATTAAGCCACCCCGGACATGATCGAAACTCTCATATGATGACACAATGTGCCAATAGGCTACCAATTCGAACGCGATACAAAAGGAAAACAAACTTTGAGAAGGAAATTCAACTACACCGTTCGCGAATCATACATGCGACGCGGTCGACTTAATTAAACAAACACCCTGCTCGCGAATCATACATGTGATGCGGGCACACAGCTAATATAAGCTTTCCTCGTAAAATAGGAAACGAAACACATAAAAACAGATACATGGAACTGTACTCAGCTTCACACTGTTGCGGCGTGCAACCCGATCCGAACAACATAACTATGGCGGCGTGCCACCCGATCCACCCATAGAATTCACATAAGGAGATACACACCGAGCTAAATTGCTTATTACAACAAAAATACCGAATATCGGTCACAAGCACGCTAAGTGCTTAATACCATCCTTGGGGAGTCATATAGCGCCATAAGCTAACAACTCAAGCACAGCTGGGGTGCGATATATGTTCTGAAGCTAAAGAGCCATCCTGCTCACATATCACCATCGCTACGCGGAACCTCAGTACATAAGAAAATTATCGAGCCGTTCACAACTCACACGGCACAATATAGCATTACATGAAATAGCCGACGACGAAATAACACCCCATGTTTGAATACTCCTCCATAAGGAGCGCTATGCTGAAATGAACACATTCGGCCTGATATAAGGCCCATATTCACATTTAAATCCATCCACAGACCTCAAGCTGATTCTGATCGCACTGAACTAGGCTAATAACCTTTCAAAGGTCCATAATAACTCCCCTTTTTCTCATAACACATAAGAACAACCATCATAACTGGAGTAATCCTCCATAGTCCACAACCCAATAAACCGAGTGCCCTCTAAGCATCAATTCTCAATTTAACGACATCACCACAATCTTCATACTTGGTTTAACTCTTCAATTAATCAAGTGACTACACGCCACACTTATACAACCTTCCCGTGGGGCACACTCCCACAACCTTCCATAACAGATAACAAGTTTGTACATCCAAACCACCGGCCGCACTCACGCTGAAAAGCGATCAAGAATCCTTAACCAGGATGCAAAGCCTTTTTCACAAAATACCGATCACAGGTGACGCTGAAGACAATACCAACTTACTTTAAACATCAAAACTCCTTTCCTGCTCATCCGAGCTCATGACATCCTTGTCAATACCGAACTGCAACCTTGATCCTTACTTAAAATTCCATACCACTCGCTGCACCCGACATGCCAATATACGATAGAACATGATTTTCATCATAACTCCGGAACCACTAATAGATTAACACTACATCATATAAAAACTTTTTACTTACTCACTTCAGGAGAACCATAGCAACACTTAGGTGAATTCTTATAACCGTAGAATATGCAAATCTCCAAGTAGTGGCCTAATCCACCATGGTCATTCCGGGATCCGCCTACACATAACAAGCCATAACAGTAGAATACTTTTTAGTAACATCAATTACGGCGGCCGACAAGCCTCGCACGTACCGTCACAAACCATTCGCATAACTTGATTATGCTGAAGGAACTGATCACTACCACCAATATGCCAATTCAACTATGGCTAACCAATCTATCTTCTCCCAATTTATCCTTGATTGCCCTAGAAACTAACAATAACTCCATTCAACACATAA
>NW_017685556.1:5074-6742 GCF_001879085.1 Nicotiana attenuata | reverse complement strand
GCAGTAATTGGGATACTGTCAGGCCAAGGTTTCAACTCAACACATAAAGGGGTTAGGGGTAGGGATTCATATGAAAGCAGAAGCAAAGAAACAAAAATACTCAGCATAAGCTACGAAGCATGAACAGCAAACCACACAGAAGAATGAAACTATAGAATAAACATATAGGGATGGGGCAACAGTTTAAATGAAAGGGCATACCAGTTTTTCAGAAACAAGCAAGTAGGGAGAAGCGGTAGGCTCAGGGAAGCCAAGTTGCAATCAAGAAGCAAGAGTGTAAGCTTTTAGAAGAGAGTTGTGATGATTAAAAATCGTGTGTGTGTTTAAAAAAATCGTGTCATGTATTTATAATGCAGAAGAGAAGCAGAAATAGGTAAGAAAATAGTTTAAAAATCAATCACACCAGGTTTCCCTTTAATTAAGGGATTCTGATTTCAAACGGGCAAGGTAAATAAGGAAAGGAGTTAATTAAACACTTTTCAAAGTAATGCAAGAAGGGTAAATACATAATAGTTATTTAAGGAAAAGCTTTTGACAGTACACGGTCATGCAAATTAAGGAAAGGAAATCAGTTGACAGCCAAGCAATCAAGGGTCGAAAATTTTATGTGAATGAACCAAGTCAGAAAAAGGTGAAGGGAGGCTTCACTTAAGAAGAATCACTAGCAATCAATTAACCCCAAAAAAAGATTCTAATTCGAACACAAATTGGAAAACCTATTGAAGAAAGATTTTAACACATATAAAAGGGTTGTCATGCTAATCAGAAGAGTTCATACACAAAAGGATTCAAACTTATTATATGGATCCAAAGTGAATTTGAGAGAGTCCAGGGCTCGAATGGAACCCTAGTCCAAACATACAAGACCACACTAAGTCGGATGAGACTAGAAACAGGCTCAGGAGGCTAAGATGTGCCGGAGCCAGGCCGGAGATGGCCGGGAACCTCAAGTCGGCGGAGGTATGGGTGGAGACCTTTGAGGTCTAGCCTCGAACCTTCGAGTACCAAGCACATAGGAGCAATAGGAGGTGAGCATAGATCATCCATGGCCTGAGAGGCCATGGGTTCTAGTGAGTTAGAGGTCGAAAATGGGGGGAAGGTGATTAGGGTTTCAAGAACACTCGAGAGAGTTTGAGAGGGGGAGGGTGTTCAGGGGCGGCTACTGAAATGAAAATGAGGGAACTAGGGTTAGTCATTAGGTTTAATTAAGGAAGGGCGAATTGAGGCCGTTGATCTCAAAGATCAACGGTTCAGATCAAAGGGGGCTTGGTCGGGCTAGTTTAAACGGGTTATTGGGCCATTTGGGTTTAATTAAAAATCTGATGGGGATGGGGATAAATTGGCTATAATTGAAATAATAATGGCTGTTTGTTAAATAGCCAATTTTCCCCTTTTATTATTTTATAAAAATAGTAAGAAGTGATTTAAAAATAAATTACAGGTACTGAACTAATTAATAAATATTAATGTAAAAATACTAAAAGTGATTCTATGATTATGAAATTTTGTTAATTGTAAAATAGGCCATAATTGCAATTGTATGCAATTTAGCTAAAAAAAATACCAAACAAATGTATAAAAATACGCAAAAATTACTTTAATTATCTTAGTGTAAATATGAGAATGAAATAAATTATTCACCAAAAATGCTAGTTTGGGAATAATTAT
>NW_017685556.1:0-764 GCF_001879085.1 Nicotiana attenuata | reverse complement strand
AAGATGTACTTCAGTGGATCCATCCTTGATATGAGATAAGTGGTATAGGCACAGAAATAATGCCTCAACTTCTGAGCTACCCAAGTCAGAGCACAACAGGTGCGTTCTAGCAGGGAATACCGGGCCTCGTACGCGGTGAACTTTTTGCTGAGATAGTAGATGGCTTGCTCCTTTCTCCCCGTTTAATCATGTTATCCCAAAACACAACCAAATGCTCCATCCAGTACTGCAAGGTAGAGCAATAGCGGTCTACCTGGTTCGGGCGGAACCAGGACTGGCGGGGTTGACAGGTATTCCTTGATTCTGTCAAAGGCCTTTTGACAATCATCGGTCCATTTAGTGGCGGCGTCCTTCTTCAACATTTTAAAGATTGGTTCACAAATGACAGTGGACTGGGCTATGAACCGGCTGATGTAGTTGAGTCTCCCCAAGAAACTCATGACCTCTTTTTTGTTCTTTGGCGGTGGCAATTCCTGAATGGCCTTAACCTTCGACGGATCGAGTTCTATTCCCCATCGGCTTACGATGAACCCAAGCAATTTTCCGGCTGGAACCCTGAAAGCGCATTTGGCGGGATTTAGTTTCAGGTTATACCTTCTTAATCTGCTGAAGAACTTTCTCAAATCTCCCATATGGTCAGTGGCTTTCCTAGATTTGATGATGACATCATGTACGTACACCTCTATCTCTTTGTGTATCATGTCATGGAAAATAGTAGTCATGGCCCTCATGTAAGTGGCCCCAGCATTCTTTAATCCAAACGG
>NW_017685555.1:0-6742 GCF_001879085.1 Nicotiana attenuata | reverse complement strand
ACGACCGCAGAAGGAAATAACATGGCCCAAAGGATGGAGAAGGTTCTTGCCCCACTTAGCTGTCTACACCCAAGAAATCCCCTGTGTGAATCGATGATGATACCTTGAGTGCTGGATCTACTCCACATAACATATCCAAATATCATGTTTGCGAGAATCCATGTTATTCTTCATCGTCTACTATGCTGATGCATGCAATGATGACCAATGCTTCGTCCGTAGAGGACCAACTCGCAAACTTGACGAAAGCGATTGAAGTTTTAACCAAATGTATGCATGGTCAAGAAGCTCTAATTGACAAGTATTAAGATAGGGTGGACGACCTAATGGAAGGCGATTCCAGACATGCACCTGGAAAGCATCCCGGAGCACAAGAGAGAATTGATTTTCCCGCAATACAAGTGGCATTTGCTAAGGCAATCCCTGTCTCATCCGAAGGGACGATCCCAATTGATCAACTGAAGGAGTTCATCATGGGGACTCTCAACGATAAGTATGAAGTGGCTACCAAATCCTCTCTCACATATGCAACAGCATACACCGCAAGGATTGATAGCTTGAAGATGTGTAATGACCCGACCTATCATTTTGAGAGTATGAGCCCCGATCCCCTATTTATTTCTCCCTCTATTTCCTTTTTGGGTTATGTGGCTTGCCGAGGCGTTTGGTGTTAGGTTCGGGTGAGTTTCGGAGTGAAATGGGACACTTAGTCCCTAAAATTAAAGTTTAAGTCGTAGAAGTTGACCGTAGTTTGGCTTGTATGAAGATGACTCCAGAATGGAGTTTTGACGGTTCCAATAGCTCCGTAGGCTGATTTTGGTCATAGGAGCGTGTCCGAATGTTGATTTGGAGGTCCGTAGGTCATATCGGCGTTAATTGGCGAATGTTGGAAAGTTGGAAGATTTTGGAAAGTTTGACCGGGAGTGGACTTTTTGATATCGGGGTCAGATTCCGATTCCAAAAGTCAGAATAGGTCCATAATGTTATTTATGACTTTTGTAAAAAATTGAAATTGATATGATAGGATCCGGCATCGAATGTAGAAGGTAAAAGCAGATAAGTTCATTAGGCTTGAATAGGGGTGTTGTCGCGCCCCCTTTTTCTCGCGAAATCGGGTTTATGACATTTGGGAGGACAACTCATTCCCTTTTTGGGGAATTGGGTTTGAATTGAAAAGTCGCCACCTAATGATTAAAGTGCATTAGGACACTAAGAAGGGTTTGATTTGAGTAACCAGAGATTGGGTAAGGGCTTGAAATTATTCCGAGGGGAAGGTGTTAGGCACCCCTCAAGATCCACTAGTGTGGTTCCCGGCCAGACCATTGTTGTGAACTTAAGCGCAAATAACACATTGGCGAATGAAGACTTGAAGTAAGAGGGGATTTTCACATAATGATTTCAAATAAACATAGTTAGAAAGAACCAAAAGAAAGCTGATTTTTTTCTTAAAGAAATGGTTTGAAATTGGAGAAGAAGCAAAGAAACAAAGAAACAAGGGAGGGGGGTCCTAGTTTTATAAATAATATGGATCACCCCACACAACATCCGGTAATCACTCCTCTGTAAGGGGCTACACGTGATGTTATCGCGTGGTCATCATATCCATATCTACCCTTTCCCACCCTGTTAAGGTATTAAAGCGCGGAATGGTCTCGTTTACTTATTCCATGCTAGTACCCGCCCCAATCCTATCAGTCCCGGAGGCAATTAGGACTACTAATCCTAAAGGGAAGGGATATTAGGCTTCTTTATAGTTTCAAAGGCAAAAATTCTAACGCGACATACAACAACACGTATAACAAGTTGGGGGAAAGCACATAAACAAGTGAAGGGCTCAGATAGACCTCCTTTAAACCAAAGAAAGCACATAATTTAGCATGACTTACACATACTGCTTAAGGTCTAATTAAAACTTAAAGGCTGAGGCAGACTGATTTGTTACATAGTTCAGATAAGAAGCCCGAATCAGGCCTGCCTACTGGTTGTAGCTAATAAAATTTGATTCAGTTTATAATTTTAGCCCTAAGGCTTGCCTAGGTGTTGGACAAGGACCCTATAGGCATGATATCTACATATTTCAGAAACGATGAAATAAACTGCATACATACTGATTTAAGAAAGTCGTCAGTTATTAAAGAAAGCAAGTTTTAGCAAGAGACCATAAGTTCTGCAACTGATGGTCGTCATTGTTACTGGTTTTAGACTTATAAGCGAGTGAAGCGATTCAGACTTGATTAATAACTCCTATAGACATGCTTTCTATGCGTGTTGATTTTAAACCCCTTTTAACAGACATGGTAAACTGCAGAAAACTTATAAGCATGATATCTAGGTGCTGAATTTCATTTAAAGCCTATGAACATGATATATACTTGCAATTGATTGATTAAGACATATAAACATGATTGTTTGATGAAGAATGTGTATGAAAGATTCGGAAAGACCTATAGGCATATTTTCTATGTGCATGCAGAAATTCAGAAATGCACCTATAGGCAAGTTATCTATACGAGGGTGCAGAAATTCAGAAATAACCTATAGGCAAGTTATCTATATGAGAGTGGAGAAATTCAGAAACTCCTATAGGCAAGTTATCTACATGAGGTTGCAGAAATTCAGAAATAACCTATAGGCAAGTTATCTATATGAGAATGCACAAATTCAGAAACTCCTATAGGCAGGATATCTACCCCTTTGCACACATGGTTCCCCCTCCCTTTTTCACTAGCCATCCCCGAGAGTTTTATTACAAATTTATTACAGCCCAGAAAAAAGAAGTAAAGTAAACAAAATACATCAGAAATAAAAAAGTACAAACAAAGAGAGCTTGATTCAGACTTTCTGTCTGAAGTATAAAGTAAACCAACTCCAAGAGATCATATTTCAAAGCCTTTCTCCCATTTGGGGTGTGTCAAAGTTCCCTAAGAGTCTCATATGAACTCCGGGCAGTGCTTACACCCAAATGTATCACCAGATTAAGACATAGTGCAGTGTGGAAGGGCCAGCCCTCAGGTGTCCAAGTTCAGAGGGAACTCAAGGTCCCAAGGCAAGGCTCACAAGAGTGGGGCAGAACATAAGGACTAAAAGAGAGTGCAAGTGCAGAAGTAGAATTCTGAAAGGGGAAAGGGAAAGGGGAAACAACTTAAATCAGTACACATAAGGGTATAGGGGAATGGGGGAGTTGCAAGAGGCAAAAAGGCAGGCTGATGGGCATACCCAACAATGGGAGATGCTGGCACACCCTTAGGCCTGTTAGAACATATTGTTTAGAGGTTAATACCCCCACGGATCAAACTTAATTCATGGACAACAACTCACATTGCCATGCTTTAAGTCATAACACAAAACACATAGGGGTGATAGGGGAATGGGGGTTCGTAACAAACAAACAGAAGGATATCAGCATGCCAATTTAAGTGCCGAGATATACAGAAACAGCAAGCAAATCTTGGACACACAAACAGTAAATACACATTGTTGTAGTGCTAAAAATTCAATCTGGACATACCAGTTTCAGAGAAACAAACAAAGAAAAAGCAATAGGTCTTGTGAACGGGCCATATTGCAGACAAGAAGAGAATATTATTGTGTGTGAGTATGAGTTCAGAAGGATTCTGAATTTTTTCTGAGTTTGTGAAAGAGTCGTGCATTTATAGTGTTGAAAACCAGGCAGAAATAAGGTAAGAAAATAGTTAAGGTGTGAGCACGTGATTTTTTCCCTAAGCAATAATTCCCAAAATTTCAAACAAACAGTTTCTTTAGTATTTTGTAATTTTTCGTGAATTTGGTGGCATTTTTTTGGTAATTGTTGCATTTTTATTCGTGCATTTTAATTCATATGAAAATACAAAATATGCATTTTTGCATTTAGGATTTAATTTCACAATTTTAGTATTAATTAGGTATTAATTAGTTTTAGAACAAAATTTAAAGAAAATTGCAAAAAATAGTTTCTTTGCACTTTTAATTGTTAATTATTGCACTTATCTTTAAATAAAGTTTTAAATAATTTTAGGAGTTAAATAGTTTAATTAGGTCTTTGTTTTGTTTTAGCATTTTATAAAATCAGAAAAAAATTTAAAATACAAAAATGAAAGCAAAACAAAAATGAAAAAGGGGGACAATTAAAATAAAAGAAAGTGGGGCTTGATAAGAAGACCAAAATTGGGCCAAAATTGGCTTAGCCCAAATTAAAAACCCCCAGATCCGCCTGGTCCATACCCATTCCCTAACCCGGTCCAGCCTTGAGACGCACGAAACGACATCGTCTCCCCTTCTATCAATCCTGGCCATCGAGGTTAATCCATCCAACGGTGGAGAAGTAGGGTCTTGTTAGTATAAGAGTGTCCAAACCCCTGCACCCCCCCCCCTCCCCCCCGTGTCGTCTCTCTCATTTCACCCCAAAACAGAACCCTGTAACGCCGCCATGCTCCGCCGCCGGAAATCGCCTCACGGCGGCGGCCGGCCTCCGTTCCCGTCCAAATTAACACCCTTAAATCCTTTTCTCCTCCTCTTTCCATATCTGGCCTTAGATTCACTCAAATCACAACCGAGTTACTCGAATATTGGATCGAAAACCTCCGGCCAAAACGCAAAGTCATCCAAATCCAACCAAATGAACACCGTAGGACCGCCCTGTTCTCCTCTTTCAAACCCCCCAAACCCCGTCCCTCGAATCTAACCAGAAGTGCTCAAATATTAATCTGAAGTTTTCCGGCCATGATGCCACTCCGTCCAAACCACGCCAAATTAGCACCAAATCATCCCCTCTCTTCCCTCATCCCAAATTTCCACTTGGTTTCCGTCGAATATCTCTGGAATTTGTCAAATCGTTAGTCTAGGGTTTTTCGAAATCAAGTCTGTTTGGAGACTCAAATGCTCGATTGACTGTTAGCTAATGTTACATGTTTATTTCAGACGAAATAAACACGTGACATTAACTGAATGCCAAATTCGAAGATAGTCAGTCGAATGCTCAAAATTAGTAAGTTTTTGTTCGATTCTGTTTTGATTCTGTTCAATATGTGTTTCATCTTGCGCTTGTAATTGTTCTTAGCTTTAGTTTAATTTTGTTTTATTGATTTAATCCTGTCTTGTTAATTTTAGGTATTAGTTTAATATTTCGTTGTGAATCCGTCTTGATAAATGTTTGGTTTCAGTTTATGGTTCATTGTTATAGTCCTTAATCCTTTATTATCCGTCTTAGTCGATTCTGTTTAGGCTTTGTTGATTTTAATTTTTGTTTTAATGTTTGATTTGTTAATTTTAGTTAGTCTAGTTTAGTTTAGTCTAGTTTAATCAGTAATTATCATCGGTACTGCCTTAATTCAGTGTTTGGTATTAATTAGCTGTTAGGTTTAGTTTAGGATGGTCTGGTTTAGTTCAGTAATTCCAAGAGGGTTCAAAGGGTAGTTTAGGCATGGAAAAGGGTAGTTTCATTAAGATTGGTCAAATCAAAACTAAGGCAAGGATAGAATAGGAATTGTAATGGGTATAGACCCTTCTAGAGTGGGCTTTAGTATAGATTTCAATAAAATAGGTGTAGTTACTTGAGTAACAAGTCAGAAAATAAAGGGTAAAAATAGAATTAAAATAGGGACTAATGGGTAAAGGGAAAATCTGAAATTGGACCCTAAGTTCACCTATAAATAGGCATTCATTTGCCTTGATTCAGAAGTTTTGGAACCTCTGAAAATTCCCCACTACTTTCCATAAGTTTTTTAGCTAAAATTTGAATTTCAAAACTTCTCCTAGATCTAAAAATCCAAAAACAACAGAAAATCTCCAAAAACCAAAAAAATTAGTACATTGGTCTTCATTTGATCATTTTAAAAATTCAGCTCTCAATTCAATTATTTAGCTCACTTAGCATCACAATTAGCTTAGATTTCTCTGTTTCTGTTCTCTGCTTGAAGATTTAATGCAATTGAAGGGGTTTGGGGTTCATCCGATTTGTTCCTGGGTGTATTAGACTGCTGAGAGTGTTCTATAATTCCTTAGCTTCAATTTCGAATCGAATTTGGGTCGTTTGAGTCGAGTTTTGGTGTGTTTGCTGGTTATATGGTTTGCTGGATTTCGTTTGCATTTTGAACCTGGGTTTGAGGCTGATTTTGAGCTGTTGTGACATGCTGTCTGCTTTTAATTCAATAAATTGCTGCTGATCCTCCACTTCTCCTCTTTGTTCATTGTAATCCAGGTATTCTCTCATGCTCAAATGATGCTGAAGATTACCTTCACCTGTAGACCACAAGTTTGAAGTATAAATGATAAAGGAATATATGCTTGCACCTGAATTTTATTGTTATTGCTCAGTTTAGACTTTCGTGTGACTGATTCATTTGAACCATATTTCTGTTGTATTAATGAAACTGTGGATTGTACTGGACTGTTAGAATTGGACTTCCAGTGTGTTCATTCTAAAATAGTAGCCCTAGTGTAGTATAATTTGGTTTCTCATGAAGCTGTATTTTACAAATGGAAATTGAACTTGAAAATCACCATATAGGTTCCTATCCTTGTTAAAATCCAGGTCTGGTAATCGTTTGTCAGTGGTGGCTTCAGTAGCTTAGTTCTAAAACTAAATGATATACGTTTGGGCTTAAGGTTTGAATATAGATGTGGACTGTTTTGTATTAGCTCCTTGAAATCTGACTCCGGGATTATTAATGATATAAATTGTAGTTAATTATACGGATTGTAGCTAATTGCCTGTAGATTAGAATTGTTGCATTCTCAGCCTTTG
>NW_017685554.1:0-6742 GCF_001879085.1 Nicotiana attenuata | reverse complement strand
ACAGGTGTTCAACATTCAGGAACTGAGAATCAAACTGCAATACATGATAGTGAAATACTGAATCATATTGAGTTACATGATACTAGAATACTGGATCACACTAAGTTACATAATACTGGAATACTGAATAGGACTAAACTAAGACATGTATTCTTGAACTGATTATGAACACTGAAACTTCAACTATTTATGGCATACTGAGTAATCTATACTAAGACTCGGGGGCATCAAACCCAAGTCTATATTGAATACGCACTGAGCTCACAATGTTCAGAATGAAAGCGGTGAACGAGTTACAAAGCTAGAGAATAGAAGTTCTGCAACGATTCAAGGAACTAGGCTTAACTATATTTTTGAGGCAATTAGTAACGTGGTAAAAGAAACGTAGTGTAGGGAGAATCATTAACATTCCCAAACATAGAGAGTTAGCCTCACACACCTTAACTTCCTGCTCTTGAGCATAATATAACGTTCGCCAACCCTTTCAACTTTAATCTATATCAATACAAGTCAAAGGGACTCCATATTAGCAATAATTCTCATGTTTTGGTCACTTAAGCATCTTATCAAACACTTGGTGAAAATAAAGCTTCATAGTCCTTATTAATGATGTCTCTACACCCAATAATCCATTCTCTTGTTCCTAGATAAATTCTTATAAAGTCAGATGGTTATAATCAACATTATTCTTTAGCACCCATAAGGTAAACAACACCCTTAACCAATAATCAACAATCAACACCCCAAACCTATAATCGTTCATGCTTTTCTATCAAACCCATCAACTCATATCTCATGACTAGGGTTTATAATCATTAGTTCAATGATAGAATCAATTAGAGGGTGAAGATATTGCCTTTTTGACGTTCAATCTTCTTGAATTCGAGTTCTAGGGTTTCTTCTCTCAACAATGATGTCCCAATCAAATATCTAATGATTTGGAGGGTTTACCCATGTTAAGAAGATGTTGAAAAATTGAAATTATCTTAGAATCACCATTAGAACTTACCTTGGGTGGTGGAGGGACCCTTAAGGAGTTAGGTTTTTGAGAGCTTTCCTTTCTAGAGCAAGTTTTTATGTTTTGGGACTGTGGGGGACGAAATAGGGCTAAAAAAATGACTTCCCAAGTCGGACACCGGGTCCCTGTAGGCCTGACCGCGGTCCCGACCGCGGTAAATAGCTGGAGCACTGCCTCACGACCGCGGTCGCGGTCAAACGCGGCCGAACGTGGTGATTACACACTGTTCTGTAAAACGGGCATAACATTTTTCACAGAGCTCTGTTTGGGCTCCACAATATATCGTTGGAAAGCTATTTCAAATGCCTACAACTTTAATGCTTTGAGTTTTCCCAAATTCCTTACAAATTCTCGCTAAACCTGCTGGAAGACGGACCTTCTGCGAACTTAGTAGATTTTGTCGAATCCTATGCACCTCACTCTCCGTCTTGATTCCAAAACAACTATTTTTACCCATACTCATCCCTCTAGGACTTCATATGTCTAAAATATCAAATTAATACCCTTTTAATATGTCCACACCTAGTCCGAATGTACGGGATGTTACATTATCTCCCCCTTGGGATCATTCGTCCTCGAATGATTGTCCTGACTGTAACTTCCACTAAATTCGAACCTTAAATGGGTCTGGTGGAAACATGAACTTTCATTAACACTTGAATACTAAACATAATGAATACATGATTACTGAACTGTTGAGATACTGAACTGAATGACTACTGCATTGACTGAATATTGGTCTGCCATGAATACGTGAATACTGAACTAACATAGATATCTGAATAGTGAATTGGAACGAATAATTGAGTATTGAAATAACATCAATATCTGAGTACTAAGTTGGCATGAATATCTAAGTATTGTACTGACATGAGTAGCTGAGTATTGAACTGACATGAGTATCTGAGTACTAAACTGACATGAGTATTTGAGTACTGGAATGACATGAGTATCTGAGTACTGAACTGACATGAGTATTTGAGTACTGGAAACTTGAATGTTATAACATGACACGTGAAATACTGGCTGTACTACCACTAATTATGGTGGCAACTCCAACTCATAAGCTAATTGACCGATCCTTCGCAAGAATCTATATGGACCAATATTGCAGGGACTATGCTTCCCCTTCTTCCCAAATCTCATAACGTTTTTCATAAGCGAAACTTTCAGAACACCCAATCATCAACTTGAAACTCTAGGTCTCTGTGCCGTACGCTCTAATAGGACTTTTGGCGGCTCTGAGTTTTCTTCAAACTCTCTTGAAACAACTTAACTTTCTCTATAGTCTGATAGACCAAATCGGGTCCTAACAACTCCACTTCTCCAACTTCTAACCAACCAATTGGTGATCTACACCTCTGCCCATATCTCGCACGGTGCCATCCTGATACTAGAACGGTAGGTGTTATTATTAGCAACTCAATAAGAGGCATGTGATCATCCCAATTACTTTTAACATCAAGGACATATCCTCAAGTGTCTGAATAATGCGCTCTGCCTGGCCATCTTTCTGAGGATGAAAAACTTGTGCCTAATCCTTTATGAAGGACTTCTAAAGTTCATTGTAAACTGAGAACCATGACGTACAATGATGGACAACGGGGTCCCTTGCACTCTGACGATTTCTTGGATATACAACTTGCCATAATCCTCCACTAAATCTGTAGTCTTTACTGGCAAGAAGTGTGCTGACTTGGTAAGTCAATTTACAATCATCCAATCAAATCATGCTTTTAAAATGAGTAAGATAATCCTGTTATAAATTCCATATTTACCATCTTCACTCAAAATATGTGTATTATGTGATAAAACACTAGGCTTTCTGCTGCCCGACTTTTACTTGCTGACAATTCGGACAATTTAGCCACAAAGTCTGTGACGTTCTTTTTCATGTTGGTCCACCAATAAACCTCCTTAAGACCAAGATACATATTTGTGGTACCTGATTAAACATAATACCTAAAATTCTGGGCTTCTAGCACGATCTTCCCTCTTTAAGTCCATCTATGTCTGGAACACACAATCTGTCGTGGTACCTCAAAGTACTATCATCTCCCCCTTATTCAAAAGCCATCGTTTTATACTTGTGAATCTCCTCTTTCAACTGCAACACGCAGGGATCATCAAATTGTTTCTCCTTCTCTTCGGCTACTAATGGGGAACAAGTCCTGTTCTAGACAACAACTCCGTCAACTTTGAAGTCCGAAGCCGAACTCCTATCTTTGCTAAGCGGTGAACTTCTTTCACCAGAGTTCTCTAATATACCTCAATCATGAGTTATACTTTCCACACTTTATCTTCTTAAGCAATTCCTAAAAACACTTATAGAATTGTTGTGAGCTGAGTGTTTGACATGTACTCTAAGCTTTAAGTCCCGTGCAATGGCACTACCCTCATAACACATAAATAGGCATGATCTTACAGCTTTTCTGTGATCACTTTATCATCAATAATTGAACTCGGTGATCATTCTACTCACTTTGTGTTTCTTACACATGCTAGACATAATCCCTGTGGTAATTATACAATTTTTTCTCATTACCGAACTGATTTTCTTTTTCATATCCCATGCTAACTATTCGAGTTTCAAATCTCCATCTGGACTTACTGAAAATTTTCACATTACCCCTTAGACCAAAGGTCTTATACTTGTGGATCCTTCTCTTTTTGTTGGATCCAAATAACTTTCCTTATTTTCTGCAATTCTTTGCACCCTACGTCAATGATAACTCATCTTCCAACTTACTTCTAAGAAATCTTTCTTACTAGGAAAAACTAAATTATTCACTTAACGGAAAGCTAATGTATTCACAACTATCATATACAATCTTAATAATTTAACTCTGCCCACACTGTCAATCTTGGGGAAACCCCTTTTCCATAGCTCTTAAAGGCTATTCTTCTGTAGTTTGCTCTCTTACTGCCAGCTGATTGTTTTTCCCACTATCAATGTACTTCGGATTTAACTTAAACTCTTTGGGTTCTAATACACGTTCGGTATTTCAAACTGTCATCCACTCACTAGAATTAACCTGGCTAAGTGAATCAAATTGTACCTCTACTAGCTCTGCTGAAAGTGCTAATTCACTGTATCAACTCAAAACTTACTTACTATTCTTTTACTAACCACCTGCTACCATCATTTTTCTTGCTCTTCTTTGAATAACTAAAGTGAAGCATAAGATTATTCTAACTTCCCTCACCATCCGGCCCTGTTCTACGGTCGCGTACTATCCCTTTTTTCCCCTTCTAAACTGTGTGCATGGATCACACTTAGGGAATTCATCTGTCTTAAACAAAATTAGAATATCTAACTCCAAATTTTCTATATAATACAAAATCATATCATACTATAAACATCTGCGGTAATCACTTAGTCACATAACCTAAGGGGGAACTGCCATATCTTTTATCTTACATCAATAGTTGCTTCTTATAGTAACTTACTAACGTGGTACTTCTAGTTCTGATTTGAATAAATATTAACAACTTAAAATCGTTCCCTGAAATTCACTATTGGCTACTCTTGGTTCTCATTGCATACATCATATCTTCTAGTCATTTGCATGAGTTCTACGAAAAATACATCTCTAATAATAGCAATCGTTTTTGACTCCTAGGTATTTTACCCTTAGGCTCTTTTCTGTCCAAACTATAGTGACCAATGTTAGGGTCTGACATCTGAACTATCATCATTCAACTTGTGGCTCCATTTCTAAAAATTAAATGAAGTTGTTCTAGGAGGTAAAATACATACGAATACACTACCATGCACAAACTTATCTTCCAAAGTATACCATCATCTGATAAATCACTTCCTGCGCCCTCCGGTGAGTCTTGGTCTTAATCCGGACCTAAAATATGCGAAGATTTCGCTATGATCACTGCTACTTACATTTTCTTTTAGCACCCATAGGCATCATTGTATACTCACCAGTCACCAGAATTTTGATACACTGAGAATTAGATATTTGGTAAACATATAACTGAATACTGGAGTACTGAATAACCACAACTTGCTAATTGAAAGACTGTATAACTGGTAACTGAGGTAAACAGATAACCATAAGACATGAAAATTGCTTTTGTACTTTCTGATAAGGTTATGCTCTAATCTGTACTACTATCCATTGCATCCCACTTTTAACATCCTCTCAAGTCTCATATTTACCAACCTGTACTCCATAATTATACCCCAATGGGCAATTGTCCTCTCTAGGACCTTAGGTTTCTCATGCGCGTCGCTTGGGCATCCAATACATTTGGAATTCGATAGGAAGAGAAGGTTAACTATTGCTCTAAGCTTCGTGGCACGATCTAGAGTAGAAAGAAATGAGACAATCCTGGATGTCTTGGTAGTTAACCGTTTATATGAGTGGCCGGCACACACATATAAAGGAAACTCCACTGGACACGACTTCATAGACTCCCTAAGACTCTTGAACCTAGTGCTCTGATACCAAGCTTTGTCACGCCCAGCCTGGACGTAACATGACACTCGGTGCCTGACTACATGTGACCGAGCGAACCAACTGGCTGGCTAAATAAATATGTGATATCATAAGATACTGAATGCGGAAGATAAACTAACACATGCTGATATACTGAAAGTCTGAATGATAAAAATGTCAAAGTGTGGAAATACTAATATAATTCTGAAACATATTTGTATTCCAACACTGCTTAACATGAAAAGCTTGTGACTCTGTCTAACTGTTACTCTAGTCTATGAAGCCTCTAATGAAGAACTGAAAATACTGACTGTCTGAAAATACTGAAGACTGTAAGGTAATGATAATGCCCCGAAAGAATTGGGGATCACCAAATAGCTGGTATGAGAATCCTAGTGCTCTGAATCGACAACCTGTAAATCATTACCTGCATCGTGAGATGCAGGCCTCGGGCAAAAGGGACGTCAGTACATTTGAATTGCATTGGTATGTAAAGCAACTGAAAGAAAGAATTATAAATGCTGAAATTGAAACTAAACTAATAACCGAGAATTGATAATTGATAACTGAAATGATAACTATTGAAACTGAAACTGATAGCTAATAACTGAAATGATAACTGATAACTGAAATGATAACTGATAACTGAACTGAACAAAGGAAGTAAGGATATGAATACTCCCTCTTCAGAATATTGAACAACCTGTTTATCTGAATAAGCTACGGCCTCGGGCCCAATATATATGTGCACAAGCTATGGCCTCAGGCCCAAGTATACGTATACATAACTACGACCTCAGGCCCAAAAATGCATAAAGCATAAACTACGGCCTCAGGTCCAAACATGCATAAAGCATAAACTACGGCCTCAGGCCCAAATACAGGTGTTCAACATTCAGGAACTGAGAATCAAACTGCAATACATGATAGTGAAATACTGAATCATATTGAGTTACATGATACTGGAATACTGGATCACACTGAGTTACATAATACTGGAATACTGAATAGGACTAGACTGAGACATGTATTCTTGAACTGATTATGAACACTGAAACTTCAACTGTTTATGGCATACTGAGTAATCTATACTAAGACTCGGGGGCATCAAACCCAAGTCTATATTGAATACGCACTGAGCTCACAACGTTCATAATGAAAGTGGTGAACGAGTTACGAAGCTAGAGAATAGAAGTCCTGCAACTATTCAAGGAACTAGGCTTAACTATATTTCTGAGGCAATTAGTAACGTGGTAAAAGAAACGTAGTG
>NW_017685553.1:5585-6743 GCF_001879085.1 Nicotiana attenuata | reverse complement strand
TTCAGTTCCGGTATTGATGACTTTTCGGATGTGTTTTTTTGTGGCCGGGCATGTTGCCGGGTGAGATGGCGGATTTCGGTATTTATTTGGTGCTGGGCACCGTATCGTACGGCTCTGGTAGGAGTTATAGTAGTGGAAGGAGCAGCTTCAGGCTTCTTGGTATTGAGTTCGTTGGCAGGCCAATGTGGCTACGTATTTAGCTTGAGTTAGCTTGGTTAGTCTTGAGTTGTATTGTTGAGGGACAGGTGGATTCGATCGTTATTGAACTTGTTAGTGATCTGGGGAGATCTATGAGTTGCTTTTTCTGTGATGTGAGGCGTTATGATTTGTTGGTTATGGGCACACGTGGTGCAGATCTATTGGGGATTCATAGTGGAAGTCGAGCGGGAAGAGTAATCGGATGTTGCTCGATAAATGGAGTGTGGGTTATGACCTATCAGGTGGCGTGTCGTATGTTGTTTATTTCACCGTGGGTGCAATGAATTGCCTTGGTTTCAGACATCAAATTGTGTGTGGCTGTCGAATTTTGATCACAGTGTCTTGAGGTGCTCCATGTGTAACAGTGTTTGGATAGGATCGCGCATTCTAGCGAGGCTGCGTTGAGTTATGACCTTTCGGGGTGGATTCAGGTGTTCTATTTCTATGATGTGAGACGGGGTCTCAGCCTTGTGTTGTGATGGTACTGATGAGCTTGAGGTACAACTCTTTTGTTTGAGTTATTTTCATGCTTTGAGTATATTCAGGTCGTTTCTTGTTGGTACGCGTATTATGCAAGTTGTGGCTTAGGCCTGTATTGAGGTATCATATCACCAGAGTGGTGTGTTGGATTCGAGGTGATCGTTAGAGTCATTAATGAATACGAACAGAATTGATTGCAACTTGTTAGAGAGATGATATCAAGGTATGGCCCGGAAATCGGTTGTGATATTAGTCAAAGGGAAGTGGCTTCATGAATGGTTGATCTGAGGAATTGTTACGATTTATTGCGTGTTTCATTCATCGTTGGCAGTATATGAAAGTGTTGGAATAAGGCCTTAGTGGATAAGAAATTTTTTTTTTACCGGTATCCGGGTGTTGTGGGCAACTTCTGTGAATAGATGTTATCATTTCGAGTGTTTGGATTATGTGGTATATCATATGATTTCACCTGAGGTTGCA
>NW_017685553.1:0-715 GCF_001879085.1 Nicotiana attenuata | reverse complement strand
TGGGAAACAATTGAGAGAGTATTCAGTGGCCTATGGGTCTTAGACAGTGTAGTCTTATGTGCGAGTCTCGTGTGGTAAGCCTGGATTGAGGCATTGTGATGCTACAACGAGGAAGAAATATCAAGTGGATGATGAATAAAAAGGGGAATTAGATAGATGGAATAGCTTGATAGTAGACCGAATCGGTATGGTAAAGATATGATTAATTCTTCGTATGTGTTCGAGGTAATGAGCTTTTACCGGTGTTGTACAGCAAGGCTCTCGAGTTCTGACAACTTGCTTAGCTTGGTTCGGGTAGAAGGATTCAGTCCTGGCAGTTTAGCTTGTGCAATGGAATTGGGAGAGAGAGTTCTTGATGAGTTTTACCATGGTTTAGAGACGTATATATTGCCTATGGGCATGCGAAGCATGGAAGGTGTAGTGATTTCTCTTCTAGATGGGATTGATGGAGAGTTCTTGACTAGAGGAATACATAGATGTTTGTGGTTAGGAAAAAAGGGAGATGGAGTTCTCATGTTATCCTAGCGTGTTATGGTATACGCGGTATGTTGTAGAGAATTGAGATCTGCGTGTTCGAGGTTTCGGTTTAGTTCATAATGGGAAGTCATTAAATTCGTAAGCAGCACGGGCAGCTGCAGGTGAGTAAAGAATCGATCTTCAAATGATTAGGGAAAATGGTATTGCCAACCATAGTGATTCGACGGGGGTATATGTT
>NW_017685552.1:0-6743 GCF_001879085.1 Nicotiana attenuata | reverse complement strand
CTTTAAAGACAAAGAAAGAGAGGGGAAAGGGGGTCCTAGGTTTATTTATAATATGGATCACATCAATGCAATACCCGGTAATCACTCCTCATAGAGGGGCTACACGTGGTATTAGCGCATCGGTCATCATATCCATATCTACCCTGCCCACCACGTTAAGGTACTAAAGCACGGATTGGTCTCGACCACTATTGCATGCTATTACCCGTCCCATTCCTATCAGTCCCGAAGGCACTTATGACTACTATTCCTAAAAGGGAGGGATATTAGGCTGACTTGGGGTTTCAAAGGTGAAAAATCTAAGGCGACATACAAAATATATAGGGCAGCACAATAACAGTGGAAGCACATAAACAACGAAGGATCATATATACCTCCTCAGACAAAGCAATCAAATAGCATGACTCAAATAATAAGTAGGGTCTGAAAATATTAAGACAAAAAGGGAGCTTAAGTTGTTGAAGCAGACCAATTTATTACATAACTCAGATAAGAAGTCTGAATCAGGCCTGCGTGCTGGTTGTAGCAATTAATAATTATCAGAAACGGGCTCAGTTTTATTTATTATTATTACCTAAGGTTTGCCTAAGTGTTTCGGGCAGAATCTTATGAGCATGGTATCTATTACTGATTCAGAATGTGGCAAAGCAGTAACAAACTTAAAAAATGAGCGGTTTGAAATCCTATAGGCATGCTTGCTAAACCGTGTTAAATAGGGGATTAAATTATTTAAAACTGGTTCGGAATAGACTGATTTTAAATTAGACTAGTCTCAGATACTGCAGATGATGGCATCCATATTTGCTGGTTTTAACTCCTATAGACATGACATCTAGTGTTTGCTGATTTTAATTCCTATAGACATGATATCTAGTTGAACGTAGAAATGGAAACAGGCAGGTTTTCACTTGGGAATTCCTATAGGCATGATCTCTATACATTATACTGATTTTAACCTNCTTTTGCTTCCTCAGTCGCTTACGTCACGACGATGATGTCACGGCAAATTGGGGTAAAGATTAAGGACTCAATTCGTTTCTTGTCATTATACTCCAAAAAACGAGGGGACTATCTGTATACGGTAGAAATCGGGGCTGCCTAATTTTGTAGGCTCGAGGATCACTTTAAGAGCGAGTCCGAAATAGACTAGGTCCGAGCCCGATGGCAGAGTTCGAAGTTCGAAGATCTGAGTGTCCGATGAATATCAAGGCCGAGCGTGAACAGCCTCGAGATAATGCCGTTGTGATTTTGTAATAGAAAAGGCGAGATTCCCGCAATGGCCCAAAGATCAAGGCGTAAATTCCGAAACGGATTTGTACGAACTCGTACTAGGCGGTTAAACAGCTGTCAAATTAGATTCCTTACTAAAAATAGAAATGTACCTTATTTAGGGTGCTCCTATTATATAAAGGGGACCCCAATTATTTTGTAAAGATCATCTAATCATTGGCAAAGAATATACTCTCTACTTTTCGCTTATTGTTCATCAGAATTGTCCATTAAGCTTTATTGTTCTTGCTTTATTGTTCTCGATTCATCTCGAGGTCACTAAGCTCGAGGTCGATACTGTCTAGTAACACAAGTTTGATTTACTCATTTCTTTCATCTATACTTCAGATTTCTTGATTATTAATCGATATTGAACTAAATCACATATCTTTAAAACCACAAATCAAATTTAATTGTTACTCGTATTTTCGAGGTTAATAACTAGGCTATACTAAAATGATTCTTGTGTTACAAAAAAAAGTGACTTTTGTGTTATAAAACTTAACTTGAATGACAATTAGTAAAATTTGCCCTCTACTTAAATATAAAGAAATTATATTCATCCCAGCATAATCCTTAGTGATCTAAATTCATTACCTAAATCTCGATAGACTTTCATTCCCACTGTCTTTTTTGTGTTCCCATGTCAACAATTCCTTACTGTTAATTTCATGGACCACCTCTGAGACGTACTTCTATTTAAATTCATGATGACTTGGAATATTCACTTGACTGACTCCCATTTGGAGACGGAATTAACTACATGGATAATTTATTTTTAATCGATCGATCTATTTGACTTCTCTGTTAATTACCTTAAATTAGGACAATAGCAATCCACTCTTTGTTAAAGCTATATATGTTTTAATGCACAGAGAATTGGAGATTTTCGAACAAGAAATTTGCAAATACCATTCTAATTTGGCAGCTAGTGAAGTGGAATACCCCGATTCAATACTACAATTTTGACAATTCTTTGGTACGTTTCAAGTCGGATATTGACAGACTAAAGGGTTTGAGTTTGGGAAAGTGTTGTCTCAATCTTGGCTAAATGACAGTACATTGGGAGGACAACAAATAAGGAAACCCCACTTGTATTTCTTTCTCGCATTTTTTACTTTGAGAAAATTATAAATGGGATAACTTGTATAGATTTTTATTATAGAAAAATTATTCCTCAGTGCCATTTTTGTTGTTCACGTTAGCTATTTGTTTAACGTTATCTTTATTAAATGCTTTTTGAGAATTGAGCAATATTGAAAAAAACTATTACTTCTTTAATTAAAGGAATAGTTGGAAATAATTAACAAATCTAGTATGGAATTCCAAAAATGATATATATTTTGGGACAACTTTTTTAAGCTAAAGTGATTGTTAATTTGAGACGGAGAAAGTACATTACAATGATGAAGCAGTTAGACAGAATACCCAGAAATGCAAAACTATCCAATAGAATTAATCGACGTTGATCTGGTCAGAAAATTGGAGAATTTCCGGAGTATTTTTGTACATTGAATGATGTATGGATAGGAAAATACACTGAGTTGAACACAGTAACTTCTTGTTGCCCAATTGTTACTAGGGTTATTGAGGATTTTGGTAGATTCTTTAACACGTCGAAGCTGTTAATTTGAACCCCAAAATACTACTAGGGTTGTTAAGCCTTCCTCGAGGTTAATCTCAACAAAATTTTCCTGTTCATAGAAGGTGTTTTTTAAATTTGAACTTGACAAATGATATTAGGTTGTTATTACACTTTTAAAAGGTAAATCGTACTTTATTTATTGAACCCCTCCAATAAATATGGAGGGTGTTTGGATGGGCTTAAAAGCTGGTCAAACCAGCTTTTAAGCACTTTTTTATGGGATGGAGTGTTTGGATAAAAAAAAAAATTGCTTAAAAAAAGCAAAAAAGTGCTTAGAAAAAGCTAAAAGCAACAAGTTGGTCTACCCCAACTTTTTTTATTTTGGCTTAAAAGCCATTTTGGTTTGACCAGTGAAATTACGCTCCTGTCCCTTATAAGTTTTTATAATACCAAAATTACCCTCCGTCAAAGAAACCCTAAATCATCGTGTTTCTCCTATTTTCTTCAGTTTGAACTTTGAAGACTGCGGTCTCCTTTCATCCTCATCGATCTCTGCTTCATCTTTAAATTTTCTGCGCTTTTCTTCAAGCAATTCGGTGGAAAATCAATTATCGTTGTAAGTTATTCTCGATCCTTATTGTATATTTTTGTTTAATTGGATTCTGATATCTTGTGTTCTTCACAATATTGAAGTATCTTTCAGTTTCAAGTTACCACAAAATCTTTAGTCACAGTTTCCATGTTGTGTTTTATTCGCCAAAACTTACAATCCCATCTTTATGACTCTAAATTGGCACTTCTCTTTTTATGTGTTTCCATTTACACAAACTTTAATTTTATCTTGGTGGTTATAATTATCAAGAAAAGTCCCCAGCTATTAGCCGTTGGCTTCTAAAGCTATTGTCACAGTGTAGAAAAATAAACTTCAGTGGTTCTTCAGCTCAAGTCCAACCACACATAGTTCCTGATACAGCTTGCCATAATTTGATGTATGTCCACAAAAAATTTAAAAAATAAGTAAAAGGATATGCAAATGACTAACATCTATTTCCCAAAACAGAAATAGAATTAAGAGATGCTCTGTGCTTTTGATAGTTCTCAAGCATGACATATTCAGAGCTTTGAAGGGCACATATTACCAGGCAATCGTTAATCTTTAGTTAGCTGTTTGTTTCTTATAGGTATTGATGTAGTAGAAACTTGTAACAATACTGTACCTTTTCCACTCTTATCAAGTTTGGTGGCTTATGATTTGAATAATATTTATCCTTGAATCATTAGAAGGGTAAGAGTTCCAGCTTAGTTTATGATGAGTATTGTAGTGCAAGGTTGTAGTTCAGTGACTGTGTACTTAAGTTTCTTCATGTGAGTGTTGGCATAGGATGGTTATAAAGTGGAAACAATACCATTAAGACTACTTTAGTACAGAGATTTTATTTACTTTGTATAAACTTCCAGATGGTACAGAACACATTCTTAGTTACATAAACCAACTTATTCATTATGCAATATTCCTAATGCTTGATCTGAGTTAACATACAAAAGTACTGGTTGATCTTAGCTTCTTGGTTGCTCTGCTTTCTTCAGATTATTTACATTCAGTTATGCCGGACAATGCTAAGTGGGAGGATGATACACATATTATATTTATTGAGTTGTGTGAGCAAGAGGTTAGAAAAGGAAATAGACCAAACACTTACTTAAATAAAGATGGGTGGAAAAGTCTTGTTGACGAGTTCTGTAAGAAGACGGGAAAAGACTATGATAAAAAAATGAAAAGCCTTTGGGATTACATGAAAGGCAAATGGACACTTTTTAAGCCATTGATGAGGGGGGAGACAGGTTTAGGACGGGACGCCACGAAAAATACGATTATGGCAGATGATGATTGGTGGGACCGAAAAATTAAGTTACATCTTTTACATTATTATATGTGTAATTCTTATTTTTTTCGTTGTTAATTTTATCAGTTTGATTAAAGTAGTTTTGATTTTCTCTTTTTACAGGAGAATGCAAAATATAAGAAATTTAGGAACAAAGATCTTTCGCTCATATGGTTTCGCTACGATGCACTGTTTGCTGATGTTGTTGCCACAGGAGAAAGAGCACGTGCAGCAAATCAAGAACAATCATCCGGCATTGGACTTAATCTTGATGAAGAAGGAATAAATGTTATTGATGATTGTGACAAAGAACACTTTATTCATCTTAATGATGAAATGAGCGATGAAAGTGATGATCTACAGAATATAAATTTTGTTATGTTTCCAGAGCCATCACTAAAAAGACAAAAATCAACTGATGGTGTTAGCACCAGTAGTCACGTAAGAAAGAGTAAGAAAAAAACAGCTGCAACATTAATAAAAGAGGACATACACTCTCTCATAGAGTTTATGTCTAGCAAAAGCACTGCTACATCTCCTGCAGTTGATGAGACATCCATCGAGAAGTGTATTGGCATGTTGGGACAAATTCCTGATATTCTAGCTGGGAGTGAAATTTACAGTTTTACTATGAATATGTTCCGCAAGAAAAATAACCGGCAGATATTTTTAGGGATGCCTACTGATGAAGCTCGCAAGTCTTGGTTAGAGTTTAATTATCAGTTATACCTCAAGAAAAAATGGATAATTGATCGTTGTGGTTGAGTATTTATAGTATTCTGTGTTCTAATATTGTGATTGTATGTGTAAACGTTATTATGGTTTTATGTGTAAACTTTATATATTTCTTCTTGTTTAGACGTTGTGATTGTATCATTAAACTTTTATTGAATTAAAGCTTCTGTTTGTTGAGCTTCCATCGTTAAGCTTTTGTTAAGCTTCCCTTTACTTTATGTTTGTAAAGCTTCAGTTAAAGTTATGTTTTGAAAGCTTCAGTTAACTTTATGTTTTCATTTTCAGTAAAACAGAGAGTTCGAACTCTAGTGACATAGTAGATCCTTTTCCAAGTTATTCGTCAGACGATGAAGATGAAGAAGAACTGGAGGAAATACAGAGGGAGCAAGATGAGAAGGAATGGACGGCTTTATGTCAAATAGCAGGTAAATTGATTTTGATGAATTACAAAAAAATACATATGCAAAGAACCTTGTCGTACATCTAGTCGCTATGGTAATGTATTTATTCAAGAGATATTAAGAGGAAACGAGACTCGTTGTTATGAAAATTTTCGATTGAGGAAGTCGGTGTTTGTTGATCTATCGAATGACTTAACTGAAAAGTATGGGCTTAAACCCACACGTGGAATGTCTATACACGAGATGTTAGGCATGTTCTTGATGACTTGTGCACATGGAGCTGGAAATCGATTGATACAGGAAATCTTTCAACATTCGGGAGAAACAATTCATAGACACTTTCATAGTGTTTTAAAGGCCGTTTGTGAGCTTGCAAGAGATATAATTAGACCATGTCAAAATTATAATGATGGCGCAGGAGCTCGCAAGCCATGTAATGGTCGATATCTCCCTTTCTTTGGAGTAAGAAATATTTTTACATAATTTTTTTTTATTAAACTTATAACTTAACTTTTATTAGTATTACTAACTTAAGTTAAATTTATACTTGTAAATATGTGTAGTATTGTATTGGTTCACTTGATGGCACACATGTTAAAGCAAGATTATCGCAAGGTCAAGATATACCATATATTGGATGTAAAGGTTATCCTACTCAAAATATTCTTGCTGTCGTAGATTTTTAATATGTGTTTTACATTTGCATGGGCTGGGTGGGAAGGAGCAGCTCACGATAGTCGTATATTTGGTGAGGCCCTTCGTAGACCAGAACTCAACTTTCCACGTCCAATTGGAAATAAGTATTATCTAGTTGATGCTGGATATCTGCATATGAAGGGTATATATGGCTCCATACAAAGGAGTATAATG
>NW_017685551.1:0-2110 GCF_001879085.1 Nicotiana attenuata | reverse complement strand
AGTATAGGGGGTCGTAGGAAAGTGGAAGTTTCGGGTAAAGTTCGGAAGGTTAAGGCCCGGTTGTTTCGAAGTTTGTGGATAACTGGTGTTGGAAAAAATTTTCAGGGTTCAAGTTTTCGGACGAAGGGTTTTGGAATTGAAACGTTTTTGAGTTTTAAAAGCGGGAATTTCAGGGAGTTTTTTGGAACCTTTAGGCTTTGAATTCCGATCGTATTTTTGTTGTATTTCGATTGTTGGTTTTTTAGGTCGTTTTTCGAAGATTTTAGGTATAAAGTTTGGGATAGTGGTAGTATGGACTTGGTTCGTACGTTTTAGTTGGAGGTCCCGGGGGCCTCGGGGGTGATTCGGATGGTTGACGGGGAGTTAGAGTTGGAAAGTTGCAGCCGAAGCTACTGAATTCTGTCATAACCGCACCGTGCGGATTGGGGGACTGCAAAAGCGGGCTATAGTTGCAGATACGGAATTGGGTGAGAAGAGCTGAAGGCGCAGGTGTGGAAGCTGGGTCGCACCTGCGAGACCGCAGGTGCGGTAGTTTATACGCAGGTGCGGTTTTGAGGTTTTAAGTGGAAATCGCAGAAGCGACTTCGCAGGTGCGAAAAATGGGTCGCAGGTGCGAAAACCCTGGGCCAGAAAGTATATATGTCTTCCTTCGCGAATTTTTGGTTATTCCACCATTTTTACATACCGGATTGAGCTTGAGGGAGCATTTTGAAAAGGGATTTCAAGGGGATTTCGTGGAGGTAAGGTTTTTGGACCCTAAAATTGTTTCTATGATGATTTTTGACTGATTAAGCTTGAAATCTATGGAAATTAGTAACAAAAATTGGGGGTTTAGGGCTTGGAAATTGGAGACCTTAATCTAGGGATTTGAGGGGTCATTTGCCGTCGGATTTTGGTATTTTTGGTATGTATGGACTCGTGGGAGGATAAGGATTTTATTAATGTAATTTTTATCGGATTCCGAGACGAGGGCTCGGGGATCGGGTTTGGTCAATTTTGAGATTTGTATTGTAATTTGATTATTTTCGCACAGGCTTCGTTCCCTTAGCATATTCTAATGTTATGATTCTGGTTTTGGGTAGATTCGATGCGAGTCGAGAGGCAAGGGAATCGCGGAGTAGTATTTCATCCGGTTTGAGGTAAGTAACGATTGTACATCTGGACCTGAGGGTATGAAACCCCAGTAATTCGTATTGTTTGATAAATGAGGTGATGCATATGCTAGGTGACGAGCGTGTGGGCGTGCACCGGTAGCGATTGTGACTTGGTCCGTCCCGTAGCGGCTATTAAGCCACGTGTTTGATTTGAAATTTTATGATATTCCGTATTTTAGAGTTTTATACTATATCTTGGGCTGTATACCGTGTTTGGGGCCTTGTGCCGACCTGTTTAGACCCTTAGGGTTATTTTTACTACTTTTCTCACTCTATTTGAATTAAAAGAATATCCTCAGTCATGTTTTACATGTTTATTGTTTAAAACCAGCTTCATTACTATACTTCTTAACATATGAAAACTGTTTGGGCTGAGTTCCCTGATTTTCACCAATATGCCAGAGTGGCCGTGAGGTTAATGACTGAGAGAGGTTGAGGACCTAACGGTGAGGAATATATATACAATATGGATCGGGCTGCACGCCGCAACGATATGTATTGGATCGGGCTGCGTGCCGCAGCGATATGACGCTTGGGCTGTAGGAGCCCCTCCGGAGTCTGTACACCCCTGGTGAGCGTAGTTGACTATATATATTGGATCGGGCTGCATGCCGCATCGATTATTATATATTATTGGAGCGGGCTGCACGTCGCAGCGATTATTATTGTTATTATTATTATTATTATTATTATTATTATTATTATTATTATTGTTATTATTATTATTATTATTATTATTATTATTATTATTATTATTATTATTATTATTATTATTATTATTATTAGTAGTAGTAGTAGTAGTAGTAGTAGTAGTAGTAGTAGTAGTAGTAGTAGTAGTAGTAGTAGTAGTAGTAGTACTATTAGTACTATTAGCTAATTATTGAGCCGGAGTGCTAAGAGTGGGTACTGTGTGACGAGAGCTGAGTCACGAGTGACTGAGAGGCTTGCCCGAGGGG
>NW_017685550.1:0-6743 GCF_001879085.1 Nicotiana attenuata | reverse complement strand
TTTAAAAGAGGCTAATATTGCAATTATATGCAATTTAGCTTTAAAAATACTAAAATAAATTTGTAAAAAATGTATAAAAATTCTCTTGGCTATACTTTGACGTAAATATGAGAATGTAATAGGTAAATCACCAAAATGATAGTTTTGGAAGTAATTATTGAGATTTTATAGATAACAAAGGGAAAATAAATCAATTTAAATCTTTGAAAATCGTGAAAATAATAATAATAAAACACTTGGATACACTTATATATGCTCATATATCCTGTTTTGAAAGTATTTTGCATATTGAAAAATATATGTAGGGAAAAATTGGGTGTCAACAGCTGCCCCTCTTTACCCTGGAATGATGAAAGAATTTTCGGGTAAAGATATGGATGCCAATTTTGACCAAGCGAAATGGTTTGGGAGAGGTTCAAGATCCGTCGGCGGTAGTATGCCGACGGATATTTTCCAAGGACGGATGCAATATTTTGGTCGGGATGAGTAAGTGGCTTACTGGAATGGTTAGGCTTGATATGGCTGCGGGCACCGGAGCGGGCTCCTGCCGGGACGGCCATTGCATGCCGGTTTTACCTGCAAATAGAAACAATACAAGCGTACATTGTGCATAAAATAGACATGATGCAAGTTCCCATCGGACCATGAATGCTGCCTTTAGACGGTTAGGATGACGTCCTTAGGCCATGACGTCCTGGGCCATAAAGCGTGTAGTAAAGGATTCGCAGGCTATGAAATGATGCTCTCGGGCTATGAAAATGATGTCTCCGAACCATGATGCCTTTGAATAATGATATGCAAGAGATTGAAAAGGATCCTCAGGCCATGATATGGTGTTCTCGGGCTATGAGGATGGTGCCTCCGAACGATGATGCCTTTGGATAAGTTGGCGGCGATATTTCAGCCCATGAAGGATGCAGTAGCATGTGGCGATCTATCAGTCGTGCAAATATGGCAATCTTTCAGTCGTACAGATGTAGTATGAGGCAATCTTTCAGCCGTGCAATGCAATATGTGGCGATCTTTCAACCGTGCAGATGTAGTATGAGGCGATCTTTCAACCATGCAGATGTAGTATGAGGCGATCTTTCAGCCGTGCAATGCAGTATGTGGCAACCTTTCAGCCGTGCAGATGTAGTATGTGGCGATCTTTCAGCCGTGCAGTGCAGTATGTGGCGATCTTCCAGCCATGCAGATATAGATAAGGTGGCGATCTTTCAGCCATGCAGATGCAGATGAGGCGATCTTTCAGCCATACAGATACAGTATGAGACAGCGTTTAGTCTCGGAAGGAAGAATGGTAGCCTTATGCAATGCAGAAAAATGCAGAGGGAGAGAACGTTTAGTCTCGGAAGGCAGAATGGTAGCCTTATGCAATGCAGAAAATGCAGATGGAGACACCGTTTAGTCTCGGAAGGCAGAATGGTAGCCTTATGCAATGCAGTAAAATGCAGAGGGAGACAGCGTTTAGTCTCAGAAGGCAGAATGGTAGCCTTATGCAAGAAATAAAATGGCAAATGGTAATAGAGCTTTCTTAGCTGATAGCAGATTGCGATATTTTGAGTGCCGGGGACATTGTTGTGTGTGGATAGCAAATGTGAATAAATGCAATGGTTCTGAGAGTTGTACTCCTGAACAATGTTTATCTTCTGAGTGTATAGTATGTCTGGTTGATTTCGCAATCCAAGTGCCTGCATCCAAAGAAAAATGGTAAGTTTTGTACAAGGGGAACAGTTAGTTCGTATCCCTGCTGGCTTTGCTTGACTCGTTCCGCTTTGATTTGGTGATACCATTTGATCATTGGGGTAGCGTTGCTAAACGAAGCAGTTTCAATAATAAACATGCATGATTTTTGTAAAAGTATGACATAAATGTATAATTAAAATAAGTTTTAGATGAACCGACGACTGTGACGCGGTTCAAGACATTGCAACCTCTCTTACTATGGAATTTTGAGGGTCCTCCTCAAAATTCTGCCCCAATTTGATGGGTTGATGCTTCGAACTGCTGCTCGTGCGGCGATCGGCTGAAATTACTTCAGAATTTTGAGGGTCCTCCACAAAATTCTGCCCCAGTTTCCAATTTCAGGGGGAAATGAAAATTTTATTTAATTGTGACCGAACCCATAAGGCTGCCTACGTATCCCCTCTTAAACGGGAATCAGGTCAGACGTAGTTCAATTTACATCATGCAGGGAAAACATAAAGATTACACATAGTAGCGCTTGACTGCATCTGAATTAATCGGCTTTGGCCAAACTTCTCCGTCCATTTCTGCAAGTATGAGGGCCCCTCCTGTCAGAACCCGGTGAACCATGTATGGACCTTGCCAGTTGGGAGAGAATTTTCCTTTGGCTTCATCTTGATACGGGAAAATTTTCTTTAACACTGCGCTGGTGTGAACTGTCTCGGCTTGACTCTCTTGTTGAAGGATCTGGACATTCTGTTCTGATAAAGTTGACCATGACACACTGCGTTCATTCTTTTTCCATCTATAAGAGCTAGCTGCTCGTAACGACTTTTTACCCATTCTGCGTCGTCGAGCTCGGCCTCCTGTATGATCCTTAAGGAAGGAATTTCTACTTCGGCGGGAATGACCGCCTCTGTACCATAAACCAGCATATAGGGGGTTGCCTCGGTCGATGTGCGGACTGTGGTGCGATACCCCAATAGAGAAAATGCTAACTTCTCGTGCCACTGTTTATGCTTTTCCACCATTTTCCTCAATATCTTCTTGATATTCTTGTTGGCAGCTTCCACAGCTTCGTTCATTTGAGGCCTGTAGGCTGTGGAATTCTTGTGGCTAATCTTGAAAGTTTCACACATACCTTTCAATAGGTCACTGTTGAGATTGGAGCCATTATCAGTGATGATCGACTCTGGGATACCGAATTTACAAACAATGCAGTCGCGGACGAAATCTGCCACGACTTTCTTAGTTACTGCTCCGTAAGATGTTGCTTCGACCCACTTGGTGAAATAGTCGATCGCTACTAGGATAAACCTATGTCCATTGGAAGCAGCTGGCTTGACTGGTCCAATGACATCCATTCCCCAGGCGGCGAATGGCCATGGTGAGCTTGTTATGTGGAGCTCACTCGGAGGCACTCTTATCATGTCGGCATAAACCTGACAGCGATGACATTTCCGGACGTACTGGATGCAATCTGTCTCCATAGTCATCCAAAAGTAACCAGCCCGGAGTATCTTCTTTGCTAAAACAAAACCATTTATATGTGGACCACAAGTCCCAGCATGAATCTCCTCTAGCAGCTTGGATGCTTCCTTTGTGTCAACACACCTTAATAATCCCAAATCAGGAGTCCTCCTGTACAGGATTCCTCCGTTGTGAAAGAAATTGTTAGACAAACCTCCGCAGATTGCGCTTCTGGGCATGATTGGCAAGCTCTGGGTAATCTCCTTTCGCCAAATATTCCTTGACATCATGGAACCAAGGTTTTCCGTCTGCTTCCTCTTCAACATGGGCACAGTAAGCTGGCTGATTATGAATCTTCACCGGTATGAGGTCAACAAAATTCTTATCGGGATGTTGTATCATGGATGACAAGGTAGCCAATGCATCAGCGAATTCATTCTGAATTCTAGGAACATGTCGGAATTCTGTCTTTGTGAACCTCTTTCTCAACTCCTATACATGATGCAGATACGGGAGTATCTTAGAGTTCTTGGTTCCCCATTCCTCTCGTACCTGATGTATGAGTAGATCTGAATCTCCAATTATTAGCAGCTCTTGAATGTTCATGTCGATGGCTATTTTGAGCCCCCTAAGATGCAGGCTTCGTATTCGGCCATATTGTTGGTGCAGGGGAACCTGAGCTTGGCGGACATCGGATAATGCTGACCGGTTTCTTTTACCAAGACTGCTCCTATGCCAACTCCTTTGAAATTTACTGCTCCATCGAAGAACATTCTCCAACCATCATAGGACTCGGCAATATCTTCTCCTACGAATGATACTTCTTCATCGGGAAAATACGTTTTCAGGGGTTCGTATTCTCCATCCACGGGATTCTCAGCGAGGTGATCTGCCAGGGCCTGTCCCTTGACCGCTTTCTGAGTTACGTAGACAATGTCGACCTCACTTAACAGGATTTGCCACTTGGCTAGCTTGCCGGTGGGCATGGGCTTCTAAAAGATGTATTTTAAAGGATCCATCCTTGATATGAGATACGTAGTATAGGCACAGAAGTAATGTCTTAGCTTTTGAGCGACCCAAGTCAAAGCACAACAGCTGCGTTCCAAAAGAGAATACCGAGCCTCATATGGAGTGAACTTCCTGCTAAGATCATAGATGGCCTGTTCCTTCCTTTCTGTTTCATCATGTTGCCCCAGAATGCAACTGAAAGCTCTGTCCAACACCGCAAGGTAGAGTAATAAGGGTCTACCTGGCTCGGGCGGGACCAAGACTGGTGGTGTTGACAAGTACTCCTTGATTCTGTCGAAGGCCTTTTGACAATCGTCGGTCCACTTGGTAGCGGCGTCCCTCTTCAACATCTTAAAGATTGGCTCGCAGATGACTGTGGATTATGCTATGAACCGACTGATGTAGTTGAGTCTTCCCAAGAAACTCATCACGTCCTTCTTGCTCTTTGGCGGTGGTAGTTCTTGAATGGCTTTAACTTTTGATGGATCCAGTTCTATTCCTCGGCGGCTTACAATAAACCCAAGCAGTTTCCCAGCAGGACCCGATATGCGCACTTTGTAGGATTTAGTTTCAGGTTGTATCTCCGCAGTCTGTTGAAAAACTTCCTCAAATCTTCCACGTGATCAGTGGCCTTCTTGGACTTGATGATAACATCATCTACGTACACCTCAATCTCCTTGTGTATCATATCATGGAAAATGGTAGTCATGGCCCTCATGTAGGTGGCCCCTGCATTCTTTAGGCCGAACGGCATCATTTTGTAACAATACATTCCCACGGCGTAATGAAAGCCGTTTTCTCAGCATCTTCCTCATCCATCTAGATCTGATGATAACCGGCGAAGAAATCAACGAATGACTTTAACTCGTGCTTGGCGCAATTGTAGATCATGATGTGTATATTTGGCAGGGAGAAGTCGTCTTTCGGACTGGCCCGGTTGAGATCCCGGTAGTCAACACAGACTCTGACCTTCCCGTCCTTCATTGGTACTGGTACAATGTTGGCTAACCATGTTGGGTATTCAACTACCCTGAGAACCTTAGCTTTGACCCGTTTAGTGACTTCTTCCTTGATTTTCAAACTCATATCACGCTTGAATTTTCTGAGCTTCTGCTTTATCGGCGGACATGTCGGATCAGTTGGCAGTTTATGTGCCACAATAGACGCACTTAGACCCGTCATATCGTCATATGACCAGGCGAATATGTCCTCATATTCCCTTAGAAATTCTGTGTATTCCTTCTTTTCCGATGGCGACAAATGAACGCTGATTCGTGTTTCCTTGACATTTTCTGCATCTCCCAGGTTAATAATTTCTGTCTCATCCAGGTTGGACTTTGGCCTGTTCTCAAAATTCTCTACTTCTTTGACAATTTCCTCTGGTATATCATCTTCCTCTGAATCAATGTCCGTTGGTTGTGTTGTCTCATTGCATGTCACAGTCATTGGTTCATCAAGATAAGTAATAGTAATGGTGTATAAGTAAAGTAATGAGAGAAAAATAATATGAGTGTTGATTCATAAGAAAAGTCGAAATGCTTTGATAAATTTCATAACTATTTTGAACATTGAAGATCTTATTGCGAGAATTAAAATGCGAAAAAGAAAAATTATCTAGAAAAAATAAAAACAGTGCATGATGCTTGTTTTAGCCTTGCTACCTCGAGGCTCGCCGGGCTCTGGTTGTCCTGATGGTCCAATTCTTGAGATGTGCCCCCCTCTGCTTAAGATGATCATGACAGAGTGCACGAACTAACCTTTGGGGAGGGGAATAAAAACAAAAAGTAAATAAAAACAAAAAGGTAACCAAGTTAGTGAGGATCATAAAAAGTATTGCGATATTTAAACACAGAGTGCAGGAATGTAAAACGTGTCCTAATTTGGGAGCCTCTTTGTGCCCGAGGTAGGCCTAGCGACAAGTTGATTTGGAGAACTTCGAATGCTAAATACTTCATTTTATTGATAAAAAATAAGACGAATCCCAAATCGACACTAAATAAATAGGAAATAAAAGTCACTAATTGCCATCGGCCTTATTACATTCATAAAGTGAAAAAAGATAAATTCCTATATACTTGGTCCCAGAAGGACCTTCCCCAGGTTGAATTCTCTCGTTGATCAAATCCTCCAGCTCGCGTAGGTTCACCAGTAAAAATGCCTTTGCCAAGTGTTCTCCTTCGTTTCCCTCAGAGTTCTGGCAGTCGGTGACTCTCTTCCTCAATTTTCCTTCTAATTCCAGCAGACTGTATTCCAGATATTCCGACTTTTTGCCAGCTTTGGCGGATCTCTCTTTCCACTCATTGATTTGGTCATTTGATGGAAGATTCCTCCACCATTCTAGCAAGAGCGGGGGTGTGCTAACCATACCGAAACTGGGGACCTAGGGTTTCATATTTCTGCAAAACAAAAGGGTTAGACCCTACCCCCACCAGACTCGACTATTTAACATCAACAATTAGCATGAAGCATCTAGTTCTCCAAATAAATGCACAGAACATGACGATGTCCGTTTGGGTTTAAGGCAACCCAGTGGACTTTTGGACAAGGCCGTCTTAAAGGATCATTATGTGGACAACATA
>NW_017685549.1:0-6744 GCF_001879085.1 Nicotiana attenuata | reverse complement strand
ACCCGTCACCATGCCTATACATCGTACTCGACATTAGCAAGTTACAAGTAAGACTCAACTCCTATTCCCTCAAGCTAGGGTTAAACCAAACACTTACCTCAGTGCCTTGAACTCTAACTCAAGTCTCAACTATGGCTTTACCTCGTGATTCCACCTCCAATCCGCTCAAATAAATGATTTGGAAGAAGTCTTGTTCTTGGAAAATCGCCCAAAGAGGTTTGTGTTTTGAAAGAATGTTAAAATGACTCAAATATTCGGCTAAGTGTAAAATATGCAGGTCGCAGATGTGAGAAATGCGAACTTGGGTTCGCAATTGCGAACCCTGCAGGAATGGGAAATGCGACACTTCTGTTCGCATTTGCAAACTCAGGCCTGTCAGGGACCCTTCGCATATGCGAATAAGGTCTCGCATTTGCGAGCCCTTGACCTTCGCATTTGCGAGGCATGGCTTCGCATTTGTGAACATTGGAAGGCCTGGGCTGGTTTCGCATTTGCGATCCAGCCTTCGCATTTGCGTGAGCTGGACCTTCGCATTTGCGAGTACTGGCTTCGCAAATGCGAAGCCTGCAGAACAGAGATACCAGATTTTTCAAAAATGTAAAAATGCAATCCGACACCTATCCAAAACTCACCTAAGCACTCGGGGCTCCAAACCAAATATGCATACAACCTCAATAACATCCTACGGATTTACTCGTGTGATCAAATTGCCAAAATAACATCAAAACAACGAATCAAACCTCAAAATCACAATTTGTTTTCCTCAAACCTCATAAACTTTCAAATTTAGAGTTTTAAGTCCGAAACACGTCAAACGACGTCCGATTTCAACCAAACTTTACAGAAAGCGCTTAAACCATATATAAGGCTTGTACCGGGCGTCGGAACCAATATACGGGCCCGATACCACAGTCTTTTAATCAATTTTCATTTTCATTTTCCTTAATCATTTCTAGAAAACAATTTCACACAAAAATTCATTTCTCAGGCTTGGGAACTCGGAATTCGATTCCGGACATACGCCCAAGTCCCATATTTTCCTACGGACCCTCCGGGACCGTCAAATCACGAGTCCAGGTCTGTTTGCCCAAAATGTTGACCGAAGTCAAATTTAATCAATTTAATATCAAAATTTTGAATTTTTATCACAAAATTCATATTTAAGCTTTCCGGCTACACGCTCGGACTGCGCACGCAAATCAAGGCAACCCTAAATGAGGTTTTCAAGGCCTCGGAAGCACGGAATGAGTAAGAAAACAGGTGAACATTCTCCACCTCTAAAACAATCGTTCGTCCTCAAACGGACAAAAGAAAGAAGTACCTGAGTCGGGGAAAAGATGTGGATATCGACTCTGCATATCAGACTCGGACTCCCAGGTCGATGCCTCAGGGGGCTGACCTCTCCACTGAACACGAACAGAAGGAAAACTCTTGGATCTCAACTGACGAACCTGCCGGACTAGAATAGCTACAGGCTCCTCCTCATAAGACAAGTCCTTGTCCAACTGGGCAGTGCTGAAATCTAACACGCGGGCTGGATCGCCGTGATACCTCCGAAGCATAGATACATGAAAAACTGGATGCACGGCTGATAAGCTAGGCGGCAATACAAGTCTATAAGCCACCTCTCCCATTCGATCAAGAATCTCAAATGGACCAATGAACCTAGGGCTAAGCTTGCCCTTCATAGGCGACACTCGGAGCAATACCCGCTCACCAACCATGAATGCCACGTCTCGAACCTTGCGGTCTACATATCTCTTTTGCCTAGACTGAGCTGAACGAAGCCTATCCTGAATGATCTTGACTTTGTCCAAGGCCTCTTGAACCAAATTTGTACCCAACAACCGAGACTCTCCCGGCTCAAACCATCCAACCGGAGACCGACACCGCCTACGATATAAAGCCTCATAAGGAGCCATCTGGATGCTCGACTGGTAGCTGTTGTTGTAGGCAAACTCCGCTAAAGGAAAGAACTGACCCCGCGAACCTCCAAAGTCAATAACACAAGCTCGGAGCATATCCTCCAAAATCTGAATAGTCCGCTCGGACTGGCCGTCCGTCTGGGGATGAAATGCTGTGCTCAACTCAACCCGTGTGCCCAACTCTCGCTGAACTGCTCCCCAGAAGCGCGAGGTAAACTGCGTACCCCGGTTCGAAATGATAGATACCGGGACACCATGAAGGCGAACAATCTCCCGGATATAGATCTCAGCTAACCTCTCGGATGAATAGGAGACTGCCACAGGAATGAAATGCGCTGACTTGGTCAACCTATCAACAATGACCCAAACTGCATCGAACTTCTTCCGAGTCAACGGAAGTCCAGTAACGAAGTCCATAGTGATCCTCTCCCACTTCCACTCGGGAAGCTCAATCCTCTGAAATAAGCCACCAGGCCTCTGATGCTCATACTTAACCTGCTGACAATTCAAACATCGCGCCACATATGTCACAATACCCTTCTTCATTCTACGCCACCAATAATGTTGCCGCAAATCCTGATACATCTTCGCGGCGCCCGGATGAATAGAGTAACTGGAACTATGGGCTTCTTCTAAAATCGATTCTCGAAGCCCATCCACATTAGGCACGCAAACTTGCCCCTGCAATCTCAAAACTCCATCCGCATCCAAGGTAACCTGCTTGGCACCTCCTCGCTGCACCGTGTCTCTAAGGACACACAAATGAAGATCATCAAACTGCCGATCACGAATACGTTCCAATAATGAAGAACGAGCGACCGTGCAAGCTAACACACGACTAGGCTCAGAAATGTCCAGTCTCACGAACTGATTGGCTAATGCCTGAACATCCAAAGCAAGCGGCCTCTGGCTGACCGGAATATAAGCGAGACTGCCCATACTGGCTGACTTCCTACTCAAAGCATCGACCACTACATTGGCCTTCCCCGGATGACATAAAATGGTGACATCATAATCCTTCAACAATTCCAACCATCTCATCTGCCTCCACTTCAACTCCATTTGCTTGAACAAGTACTGAAGACTCTTGTGATCAGTGAATACCTCACACGCCACGCCATACAAATAATGCCTCCAAATCTTTAATGCGTGAACTATGGCTGCCAACTCTAAATCATGCATTGGGTAGTTCTTCTCATGAATCCTCAACTGCCTCGAAGCATAGGCAATGACCTTGTCATCCTGCATCAACACTGCACCAAGCCCAATACGGGAAGCATCATAATAAACTGTAAAAGGCCCTGATCCTGTGGGCAAAACCAACACCGGTGCCGTAGTCAGAGCTGTCTTGAGCTTCTGAAAGCTCGCCTCACACTCATCCGACCATCTGAACTGGGCACCCCTTCTGGGTCAACCTGGTCATCGGGGCTGCACTAGATAAAAACCCCTCCACGAACCGACGATAGTAGCCTGTCAATCCCAAGAAACTCCGAATCTCTGTAGCTGATGCTGGTCTAGGCCAGTTCTCGACCGCCTCAATCTTCTTTGGGTTCACCCGTATATCCTCTGCTGATACGACATGACCCAGAAATGCTACTGAACTCAACCAGAACTCACACTTCGAAAACTTGGCGTACAACTGACTATCCCTCAAAGTCTGAAGAACCACTCTAAGATGTTGCTCGTGCTCCTCTCGGCTGCGGGAATATATCAAAATATCATCATGAAGACTATCACGAACGAATCCAAATAAGGCCTGAACACTCGGTTCATCAAATCCATGAGAGCTGCTGGGGCATTTTTCAACCCGAATGACATCACCAAGAACTCATAATGCCCGTACCGAGTGCGGAAAGCAGCCTTAGGGACATCGGATGCCCTAATCCTCAATTGATGGTAGCCAGATCTCAAGTTAATCTTTGAAAATACCTTGGCACCCTGAAGCTGATCGAACCAATCATCAATCCTCGGAAATGGATACCTATTCTTGATTGTAACCTTGTTCAACTGCCGGTAATCAATACACATTCTCATTGACCCATTCTCCTTGTTAACAACAATATCGGCACACCCCAAGGCGAAACACTGGGCCTAATGAATCCCTTCTCAAGCAAATCTTGCAACTGTTCTTTTAACTCTTTCAACTCCGGCGGGGCCATACGATATGGCGGAATAGAAATGGGCTGAGTGCCCGGAACCAGATCAATGCAGAAATCGATATCCCTGTTGGGTGGAATACCCGGCAGGTCTGAAGGAAAAACATCAGGGAGCTCACAAGAAACGGGCACCGAATTGATAGAGGGAACCTCAACACTGGAATCCAAAACATAAGCTAGATAAGCCAAACACCCCTTCTCGACCATACGCCGAGCCTTCACATATGATATGACACTGCGGGTAGAATGACCTGGAGTCCCTCTCCACTCTAAGCGAGGCATACCCGATAAAACTAAGGTCACAGTCTTGGCATGGCAGTCCAAGATAGCGTGATAGGGTGATAACCAGTCCATCCTCAATATAATGTCGAAGTCAACCATGTCCAACAGCAACAAATCTACTCGAATCTCAAGACCTCCAATCACCCCAATACAAGAACGATGGGCTCGATCGACCACAATAGAATCACCCACCGGTGCAGACACATAAACAGGAACACTCAATAAATCACCAGGCATGACCAGATGCGGCGCAAAATAAAACCGAAGCTTCTCTACCACACACCAGAACAGTACCTGCACCTCCACCTCTAATACCTTTACCTCCACCTCTCGCATCTCTACCTCCACCTCTAATACCTTTACCTCCACAAAACCTTCGAAATGTAGCTGATCTATCACCGGCCCGCTGCTGCTCGGCTGAAGAAGCGGTACATGACCTCGCCATTCACAAAAGGACAAAAGTAGAGGTTTCAATTTAGCATTAAGAGAACAAAATCGCACGACAGGGAAGAATAGAACAAATGTGAAACTTTTCCTAACTCGGTAGCCTCTGGGGATAAATACAGATGTCTCCGCACCGATCCCTCGGACTCTACTAAGCTTGTCTGTGAACTGTGAGACCTATGTAACCTAGTGCTCTGATACCAACTTGTCACGACCCGGATTTCCCACCCTCGAGAGTCGTGATGGCGCCTACTAATGAGAGTTAGGCAAGCCAATTTTAATTACCTTTCCATTTATAACATAATTCCTTATAACCATTATCGATAATAATACAAAGTAACGAAATTAGATAATAAGCGGAAGTCTCAATATTATAGAAAACTGAATAAAATGCGGAAAATCCCAACAAAAGACTCTACCTAAGACTGGTGTCACAGTTTCACAGACGGTCTAAGAATACTACACATAAAGGTCTGAAAGAAATAAACTCGACACTGTCTCCAGAAATACATGAATGAAACAGGAATATAGATAAAAGGAGACGCCAGGGCCTGCGAACGCCTGCAAGGCTACCTCGGGTCTCGCTGGGCTGAAGGCCTGCTCTTACACCGGCGAAGTAGTGACGGGGCTAGGACCAGACCACCAAATAAACCTGTGCAGATATATATATACAAGTACAACGGAGAAATAGCAAGAAGATAACAATTTAAGCTGGGGAAGGGAGCATGCTTCAGGGGCAACAGTTAGAAATAAAATATCAGGATTAATAAAGAGTACATCTCAATTTAACTTCTAGCAATAAATGGAGAGATAAGGCAACTTTCATATCCAACTCATCTTGTTGCAGGCGTGCAACCCGATCCCATTTCTCAACATCTCATGGTAGGCGTACCACCCGCTCCCATTTCAATTAAATCAACAGTTCCTCCACAAGAAATTTACTCTAACAAACATAACAAGTAATACGAGTTCATAAGACAACAAGTACACGAACTTATGATTAACTAAGGAAAACAATTAATGAGAAGTAACACGATAAAGGGAAATGTCAACGTAAAGAATCACGAAAATAATGGAATAAGACAAGTAAACAATATGGGAGCGGGAGCATGTTGTGGGGAGGAAACAATATTAAGAGTAAATCCAGAATAACAATCTAAGGGCAGCTTGGAATTTACAGCGGACAAGAAACTAATCCCCAAAATAAACACACTTGTATCAATAACTGTTGCGGCACTCAATCCGATCCCAATATATAACAACACTGTTGCGGCGTGCAACCCGATCCATAAATATCATTGTTGCGGCGTGCAACCTGATCCATAAATATCATTGTTGCGGCGTGCAACCCGATCCATAAATATCATTGTTGTGGCGTGCAACCCGATCCATATCATTTAACATTGTTGCGGCGCACAACCCGATCCACAAATATCATTCAATGCACGGCATCACCCTTCGTGCTTTAACACTCTTCCTCACCCCTATCAACAATCACAAACAAGGGTAAGGGAAATAATAAAACAAGAATAGAAGCCCCGGCAAGGGTACACAAACCAACAAATAAAAACCCGGCAAGGGTACAACATCAATAACCACAACATCCCGGCAAGGGAATAAATTATTAACCCTTCTCTTTCTTTCACTTTCATCCCATATTTCACATTATCACTTGAGCCCACGCTCCAAAGAGTTACTTATCTCATATACCTTCACAATTTGTATTTCAAGCCGAGCCAATACTCCACGAAGTTCCAAGATTACAATTTCTTTCACAAGGTCTTTACAACATATATAGAAGTCATCAATTAAGCATGGAAGGCATAACAACAACCAAACTATCCGCAAATAAGGACTCACGGTCATGCTAGACACCAATGTATAGATACCCGTCACCATGCCTATACATCATACTCGACAATTAGCAAGTTACAAGT
>NW_017685548.1:2378-6745 GCF_001879085.1 Nicotiana attenuata | reverse complement strand
GAGAGAGCAGGGTAAACAATCTCCTATCTATTATGTTAGTAAATCTTTGTTAGATGCAGAGACACGGTATCCACAATTGGAAAAATTAGCACTTGCTCTAATCATGGCATCTAGGAAGTTAAGACCTTACTTTCAATGTCATCCCATTGTTGTAGTGATTGCATACCCCCTACGTAATATATTGCATAAACATGAATTATCAGGAAGGTTAGCTAAATGGGCCATAGAGCTAAGTGAATATGAAATCACGTACTTACCTAGAACAGCAATAAAATCACAGATATTAGCTGATTTCGTCGCTGACTTTAGCCAAGGGATGCAATTAGAAGCAGAAAAAGAAGTACAAGTACTTAATGGGGCTAATCCTGGAACATGGACCTTATTTACTGATGGTTCATCTAACGTAAAAGGTGCAGGGTTAGGAATTGTTTTAGTACCACCTACAGGTGAAACTATTAGGCAAGCTATTAAATGTCATTCCGTAACTAACAATGAAGCGGAGTATGAAGCTGTGATTGCAGGTTTGGAATTGGCACGAGAACTTGGTATAAATCAAGTAGTGATCAAAAGTGACTCACAGCTCGTGGTTAATCAAATGCTGGGGACTTACACAGCTAGGGAAGCAAGGATGCAACAGTACTTGGAAAAGGTACGGGAACTGATAAAGCAATTCCAAACTTGGAAGGTCATACAGATATCGAGGGATGAAAATGTTGAAGCAGATGCCTTAGCTAATCTCGCATCCGCGGCTGATGTAGCAAAAGATGCAAATGCTGCAGTTATACATTTATTTCATTCAGTTCTCGATCCAGATAAGAATGAGGTAAATTTTAATAATTTAACTTGGGATTGGAGAAACGAAATTGTTGCATTTTTACAGTATGGAACCGTCCCTAGTGACAAGAAACAAGCGCATGCACTTCGAAAAAAGGCTGCTCGTTACTGTTTAAAACAAGGGAATCTTTATCGTAAGATGTTCGGTGGTCCATTAGCAAGATGCCTCAGACCTTCTCAAACGAAGTATGTAACGAGGGAGATACATGAAGGGCATTGCGGGAATCACGCAGGAGGAAGATCACTAGTAAAAACTTTGATTAGAGCAGGATATTACTGGCCTAAAATGGAGGAAGAAGCGGAAAGTTTTGTAGCTAAATGTGATAAATGTCAAAGGTACGATAACAACATGCATAGACCTGCGGAGTTATTACATGCGGTCATGTCACCATGGCCATTCATGAAGTGGGGAATGGATATCGTGGGACCATTACCACAAGCAAAAGGTCAGGTAAAATTTTTGCTAGTACTTACTGATTACTTCACTAAATGGGTAGAAGCAGGAGCATTCAAACAGGTACGAGAAAAGGAGGTCAAAGACTTCATTTGGCGTAATATCATCTGCCGATTTGGTGTACCAAAAGAGATTGTATGCGACAATGGCCCTCAATTTATCGGAGCTCAAGTCACTGAGTTTTTTGAGAGCTGGCAAATTAAGAGAATCACATCTACACCTTATCACCCATTAGGCAATGGACAAGCAGAATCAACGAACAAAGTAATAATCAACAATTTGAAGAAACGTTTAGAGGAATCAAAGGGTAATTGGCCTGAAGTGTTACCCGGAGTTTTATGGGCATATCGCACGACAACAAAGACGAGCACAGGTGAAACTCCTTTCTCTTTAGTTTATGGAGCTGAAGCATTAATTCCAGTTGAAATATGAGAGCCGAGTACAAGATTCTCACAAGCAACACAAGAATCTAATGATGAAGAGATGCGGGTCAATTTGGATCTACTCGAAGGCAAGAGAGAAGCGGCATTAATAAGAATGGCAGCACAAAAGCAAGTGATCGAATGATATTACAACAGAAAAGCACGACTGCGATACTTCAAAACTGGGGACTTCGTGCTTAAAAAAGTTTTTCAATCTACAAAGGTGGCCAACGTGGGTAAACTAAGTCCTACCTGGAAAGGACCCTACAGAGTTCGAGATATTGCAAGGAAAAGGAGCATACGAGTTGGAAACAATGGACGGGAAGGTGCTTCCTTCGCATTGGAATGCAATTCATTTGAAGAGATATTACTTCTAAGGAAAAACCCACGGTCAGGTATCACCATGTTAAAATATATTTGTTTTTGAATTGTTAAAATTTTACTAACGATTTTAGATGATAGGCAAAACGCTAACCCATACTAAATGATGAGTCACGACCTGTAAGGCGAAATGGAATAAACTAAAATTCCTGGCCCAGGGTTGCAATTATTCTGATAGAAATTTAAACGGGTTAAGCAGTCTTCATCTATAATTGTACCTCCGAGTCCCGTATGTATTTCCTTTTCAGGAAAAGGACCGAATGAGGGAAGCTATCAAGTGCTCGAGGCTTCATACTTCAACACTCAAACACTTGGGGGACTACATAATATACACAGGTATATATAAAGAGGGCAGAGAAGATTGAAGAAAAATCAAGCCTGGGAAAAAGTCAAGTGCAGAGTAATAAAAGTCAAATGAAGTCATGAGCCAAGGCTAAAGAAATCTTTACTGTAATTAGGGTAAAAGCTATGTACTAAAGCAGGTTGTAAAGAAAAACCTTGCATTTATTGTTCTAAAATGGGTTATAAAGAAAAACCTCGTGTTTATTATTTCTTAAACATCTGTTACAAGAAAAAACAGTTACGAGAAAGTTATAGATGTAATTCAAGCACATGTAAAGTATTATACAAAACTTGTCAAAGTCCAGAAGTAAAAATTTCTCGAAGTTATTGCAAAACACATGTGTGTTCCTATTTCTTTTATCGTATGATCACACCATTATGAAGTTGAGGCGTCTTCTTCATTAAGTGTCAAAATATAAAAGGGCCCTCTTTTATAAAACTCATGTTATTTAGTCATGGGATTAACAGAAGCATTTTTCAAAGAACAAAAATGCAGACTATTCTTTAAGTCCTTTAAAATAAAAAGGCAAGGATAGAACATACGGAAGTGCAATGATAAATAAAAGCTTCCTAATATTTAAAACTAAAGACTAAGTATAAACTTAGTCATCGAATTGTTTATACAAAATGCCCCATAACAAGACTTGGGGACTTGTACTTCTAAAAATCAACCCTCAAGTAGTAGCCAAGGGTTTGATTACAAAAACTCTCAAATGAACCCAAAAGCTTTAAATACTGTTTTCCAAATAGGTACCTGCAAAAAGGAATTCAAAAATAGATATAAATTTTTTTACTGAGAGGAAAGGATTGAAGGAGGATCATCAGCGTGCTCAACTGGAACAGCATCACCAACGGAAGTGGGTTGATTTCCAACCATTGGAGTATCAATAGATGAAGTTTCAACTTGACTTGCAATAAGGGGCACGATTGAGCTTGAAGAGGGTGCATCACCCGAGGCAATTCCAGCGGTCATGGGGACTTCAACCGCAGAAGTTTCAGTTAAGGGAACTTCACTCACGGGAACATCAACTCCGGTAGCTTCAGCTTCGGAAATTTCAATAGCGGGAGAAGGGAAGTCCAACGGTTGTTGAGCTTTTTCAATAGTCTCCATCACCTTAGCTAACTCTGACTCCAGATTAAAGTTTTCTTGGCTGGCTTCAACTAAGGCATCACGACGGGAGTTCAGAAAAGCCCAGCTTACATCAACTGCAGCCTTATCTTCAAGAAGCTCATAATCTCTTTCCCAAGCAGCAATTTCATTTTTGAGACCCTCATTTTCATTCAGAGCTGAGTTATAAGAGGCTTGGAGAGAGGCATGAGATTTTTCTAAGGCCTTCACCTGGTCTTCAGAAGTTCGCAGATTTTCTTGGGTTTGAGTCAAATTCTGCATCAAATCTCTAGCATAAACTTCTTTTTGACTTAAAAGAGCTCTCAGCTCTCTAATCTCTTCACTTGATTTAGATAATTGTTCTGAGAAAGAAGACTCGAGACGCTCTCTTTCTTTCTCAGCCTGACTTGAAGAAGCCTTAACAACCGCAAGCTCTGAAGTTAATGCTCTCACCTACTGTTCCAGGTTATTCTTGCTCTCTTGTAAATCTTCTATTGTTATTTGAGCACTCTCAAATTGGTCCTTCTAATTAGCTGCTTTCAACTGAAAGTCACGAGCTTCCCTCTCTGAATCAAGAACAGCCTTTTCAGAGTCACGTGCCACCTTCTCTAATAAAGAAATTCTGCTCATCAGCTCTGTACCAATAAGGTTGGCCTGAAAATGATAAGGAAAGAAAAATTAGAATTCTAGAAAAATTCTGGCAAAATTAAAGAAAGAAGGGGGATACCTTCAAGGTGGAATGAACTATGTCGTTCATCAGAGTCAGGCAGTTATAGCTATTCATTTTTTCTTTCTCAATTTGACCTATTAAAGGTTCAAGCCAAAC
>NW_017685548.1:0-2196 GCF_001879085.1 Nicotiana attenuata | reverse complement strand
GAAGAAGTTGGAGCAGATAAGGAAGTAACCAAAGGCACGGCAGAAGAAGGAAGGGAAGGAACTAAAGGTATGGGAGTTGAAGAAGAAGATAGGGGAGGTTCATCCAAAACGGGTCCTAACTCGCCACTCTCAAAACCACTAACGAAAAGTTGGTTAATCGACTCATGAGTATCAGGAAGGGTAGTAACATCATCGTCAGAGATGAGATTAACAGGCCCGGTTGGAGAAAGATGATGTGAAACTTCAGCCTCATCAGAGACGATACGTCTCCGGACTCTTGGCCTTTTCACCAAGGAACCATCCTCCGCTTCTTCGTCGGAGCTATCATCGTCTGCGGTTTTTCTTTTCAGAAGAATATCCTGAGCACTTTCTAAAGAAAGTTGGGTTCCTAAACGAGAAGCTGCAACTGCTTCAGCAGTAACACCTCGAATAGCAAAATCTGACAAAGAGAAAATTGAAAGTTAAGGCAATAAAGAGAAATATCTTACATACGAGAAAGACAAAAACTCATACCGTGAATCTTTACTTTCCAACCATGACGATTGGAAATAAATTTCCAAGACCTAGCCTCCATAGGAGCAATCTTCAACAATTTATCTACCCAACCACGAAAATTGGGAATGTTCTCCACAACTCCCATGGTTGCTAAAAAAAAACAAAGTTAAAGAAATTTGTAAACTCAAAAGAAAGAGGTACGGGAGGGATGAAAGACTTACGTGCAAAATTCCACTTCTCAGGGAGGAACGTTTGTTCACCCACTAAACCAGCTGTGGGAGCAGCAACAAATCGGGCATACCAGCCACGATCCTTATCATCTTCTGGGCTTACCAAAACTCTCTTACTCCTAGCCACTAAGGTAAAGACTCCATTACGAAAAAGTCTAAGGGAGTATAGATGAATTAGGTGGGAGAAGGTGAAATCAACGTCTGCTAAATTGGCCAGATGCCTTAAACAAGCAAAAGCCCTCCATACAAGCGGGCCAACCTGTGCTAAACAAACTTTGAAGAAACGACAGAAATCGAGAATTACTGGGTCAATAGCTGGTTTAAACCCAAGAGTAAAAGGGTATATGTAAACGAAAGAGAATCCAGTCATATATGAAGTAATCCTTTGATTTGGATTGGGGATTACAATGGGAAAATCATTACTCCAGTGACAATCTTTGCGAACTATGGGAGCTAAAATCTCTGTAATCATAGTGGGGTAAGCATCAACACCAGAAATTTGGGTCTGAAGTGATTGTCTATCATGTTGAAAAGATAAATCGTTAGGAACTATTTCTTCTACCAAGGGTTCCTGTAATGGTTCAGAGGCCTCCTTGCTCTTAGAAGATGATTTTTGAGAAAAAGAACCTCTAGTCTAGAGGAAGAACCAGGGCTAGGAGAAGGCATGGCAGAACCATCACCACGAGAGGATCCTAAACTACGAAGTCCCCCACCTCTTCTATGTCTAACAGGAGCATTGGGAAAATAGTCTAAAATAGGAACTCTCTTAGGGTTAGGGTTCGAAGAAGACATGATGAAGAAGAGAAAGAAGTAAACAGAGATTCGCACAATTCAAGCGTTCAAGGAAAAAGTTTTATGCGGTAAAAGGTGAAAGGAAAAATTGAATTTATACTGATGGGCGACCGTGGTAAAAATTTGTGGAAGAAGGGTTAAGTTTATATAAAAGCGACCGTCAAAGACTAAGAAGTGTAATGATGGAAAGCCTATAATAAAGGCAACTATCACTTCGTGAATAGTGGAGTTGAAAAAGCCTTGAAAAAAGGCTGCAGAAATTGCAGAGCTAATGAGAAGGTGACACGTATGTAATGTATTAAATAGAAAAGACAACTAAAGCGTTGGTACTGTCATAGCATTGATTAAGGCAAAAATTCCCTTTTTAATGAAGATCCACTTCCCAAATATTTAATTGATAAATAAATGGAAAGTGGGGGGACTATCTGTATTGGGAAAAAACTGAATTTAAATATTAAAGATGACGTGTCATGGCACGTGGACCGGTCAAATAGTCAAAGCGTGGTAATCAGTTAGAAGGCACGAGCAACAACAAATGCGGGAGAGAAGATACTTAAAGGAACGAGCTATTATTCAAATGAAACGAGACTCGTACCTGTTCGAGTCATTTAAAGCTCGAAGATCAGAAGGAATTGAAGACATGAATCTGATAACGAAAAAGAGTCCCAATTCAGCATTA
>NW_017685547.1:0-6746 GCF_001879085.1 Nicotiana attenuata | reverse complement strand
GCACCCGAAACATCAATTAAGAACACAATGCAAGGGGACCACAACTCAACAATAGCACGGCAAGGGAGCAACATAATGATCTCTTCTCTTTCTCACTTTTACTTCACAGTTCACTTCACAACTCGAGCCAATGCTCTAGAGGTTCAACTGTCACTTATACTTTCACAATTCGTTCTACAACTGGAGCCACCGCTCCTCAATGTTCATAAGTCACAATCCTTTCCACAACTTTACACAACAAATAGAAATACTCACCAAGGCATGAATAATACAACGAAGTCATGACAATCACAATATAAGACTCACGGTCATGCTCGCCACCAACGTATAGATACTCGTCACCATGCCTATACGTCGTACTCAACAAGAAACAAATAGCAAATAGGACACACCTCCTAATCCCTCAAGCTAAGGTTAGACTAAACACTTACCTCGAACTTCCACGGCCAACTCAAGTTTCAATTATAGCTTTACCCCTTGATTCTGCCGCCAATTCGCTCGTATCTAATCACAAATTACTTAATTACATCAATAAACGCTAAATGAATCAATTTGAATGCATAAAAATGAGTTTTCCAAAGTTTTACCCAAAAAGTCAAAATCGCCCCCGGGCCCACGTGGTCAAAACCCGAGGTTTGAACCAAACCCGATTACCCATTCCCCCACGAACCCAAATATATTTTTTTGTTTTGAAATCGGACCTCAAATTGAGGTCCAAATCCCCATTTTTTGAAAATCTAGGTTCAACCCAAAACACCCAATTTCCCCCCCATAAAAATCTTTGATTTTAAGTTGAAATCATGTTAAAAGATGTTAAGGAGTGAAGAAATAAGTTAGAAATCACTTACCAACGTTTTGGAGAAGAAGGGTTGTTTGAAAAATCGCCTCTTATGTTTTTTTAGGGTTTTGAAAAATAAAAAATGACTGAAAATCCCGTCTATATATATACCCCTTAGGATCCCTGTGCGGACCGCACAAAACGGACCTCGGCCGCACAGCCCTTCCCTAAGGGTACACAGTCTCTGAACCTCCCTGTGCGGACCGCACAAAATCGACTGCGCTGCACAGCCCTCCACCGCGCCCGCACAAAGTCGACCGCGGACCGCACTGCCCCTTCCGCGGTCGCACACGATTTCTCGCGGACCGCACTAGCGGGTTCAGAGATCTGCAAATTTCTCTGAACCTGCAACATTTGTGATTTTTAAGCCTAAGACATCCCGGGACCTACCCGAAACTCACCCGAGCCCTCAGAATTTCAAACCAGATGTGCATATTAACTCAAAAATATCCAACGAACTTATCCGTGCGATCAAATCGCCAAAATAACCTCAATAACCATGAATCAAACCTCAAAATCAAGAACTTTTTATCAAACTTCATCAGGCATCAAATTTAGCAATTTAAGTCCGGATCACGTCAAACGACGTCCATTTTTCACCAAATTTCACAGAAACATCTTAAATCATATATAAGGCCTGTACCGGGCGTCGGAACTAAAATATGGGCCCGATACCAACACGTTCTAATCAAATTCATTTTAAATTTCCTTAAACAATTTCCTTTGAAAATTCATTTCTCGGGCTTGGGACCTCGGAATTCAATTCCGGGCATACGTCCGAGTCCCATATTTTCCTACGGACCCTCCGGGACCGTCAAATCACGGGTCCGAGTCCGTTTACCAAAAATATTGACCGAAGTCAAATTAATTCATTTTATAGTCAAAATTTATCATTTTTTTTTCATAGATTTTCATATTTAAGCTTTCCGGCTACGCGCCCGGAATGCGCATGCAATTCAAGGTGACTCTAAATGAGGTTATCAAGGCCTCGGAGTCATAGAATTTAATTTAAAACAAATGATGACCCTTTGGGTCGTCATATTCTCCACCTCTAAAACAACCGTTCGTCCTCGAACGGACAGAAGAAGGAAGTACCTGAGTCGGGGAAAAGATGGGGATAACGGCTCCGCATATCGGACTTGGACTCCCAGGTCGATGCCTCAGGAGGCTGACCTCTCCACCGAACACGAACAGAAGGAAAACTCTTCGATCTCAACTGACGAATCTGCCGCTCTAGAATAACTACCGGCTCCTCCTCATAAGACAAGACCTTGTCCAACTGGACAGTACTGAAATCTAACACGTGAGATGGATCGCCGTGATATTTCCGAAGCATGGACACATGAAACACTGGGTGCACGGCTGATAAGCTCGGCGGCAAAGCAAGTCTATAAGCCACCTCTCCCACTCGATCAAGAATCTCAAATGGAACGATGAATCTAGGGCTGAGCTTGCGCTTCTTCACAAATCTCATCACGCCCTTCATGGGCGACACTCGGAACAACACCCGTTCACCAACCATAAAAGCCATATCTCGAACCTTGCGGTCTGCATAACTCTTTTGCCTGGACTAAGCCGTACGAAATCTATCCTGAATGATCCTGACCTTGTCCAAGGCCTCCTGAACCAGATCCGTACCCAACAACCGAGCCTCTCCCGGCTCAAACCACCCAACCGGAGACCGACACCGCCTACCATATAAAGCCTCATAAGGAGCTATCTGGATACTCGACTAGTAGCTGTCGTTGTAGGCGAACTCTGCTAAAGGGAAAAACTGATCCCACGAGCCTCCACAGTCAATGACACAAGCTCGGAGCATATCCTCCAATATCTGAATAGTCCGCTCGGACTGTCCGTCCGTCTGGGGATGAAATGTTGTGCTCAACTCAACCCGCGTGCCCAACTCTCGCTGAACTTCTCTCCAGAAGCGCGAGGTAAACTGCGTACCTCGGTCCGAAATGATAGACACGGGCACACCATGAAGGCAAACAATCTCCCGCATATAGATCTCAGCTAACCTCTCAGAAGAATAGGAGACTGCCACAGGAATGAAATGTGCTGACTTGGTCAGCCTATCAACAATGACCCATACTGCGTCGAACTTCTTCCGAGTCTGCGGGAGTCCAGTAACAAAGTCCATAGTGATCCGCTCCCACTTCCACTCGGGAAGCTCCATCCTCTGAAATAAACCACCAGGCCTCTGATGCTCGTACTTAACCTGCTGACAATTCAAACAACGAGCCACATATACAACAATATCCTTCTTCATCCTGCGCCACCAATAATGCTGCCGCAAATCCTGATACATCTTTGCGGCGCTCGGATGAATAGAGTACCTGGAGCTAAGGGCCTCCTCTAAAATCAACTCTCGAAGCCCATTCATATTAGGCACACAAACTCGACCCTGCAATCTCAAAACTCCATCATCATCTAAGGTAACCTGCCTGGCATCTCTGCGCTGCACCGTGTCTCTGAGGAAACACAAATTGGGATCATCATACTGCCGATCACGGATACGCTCCAATAAAGAAGAACGAGCGACCGTGCAAGCTAATACTCAACTTGGCTCAGAAATATCCAACCTCACAAACCGTTTGGCCAAAGCCTGAACTTCCAAAGCAAGCGGTCTCTCACCGATCGGAATATAACCAAGACTACCCATACTGGCTGACTTCCTACTCAAGGCATCGGCCACCACATTGGTTTTTCCCGGATGATATAAGATGGTGATATCATAATCCTTCAACAACTGCAACCACCTCCTCTGCCTCAAATTCAACTCCTTTTGCTTGAACAAATACTGAAGACTCTTGCGATCCGTGAATACCTCACAGGCCACGCCATACAGATAATGCCTCCAAATCTTCAATGCGTGAACTACGGCTACCAACTCCAAATCATGAACCAGATAGTTCTTTTCAGGAATCTTCAACTGCCGCGAAGCATAGGCTATGACCTTGCCATCCTGCATCAGCACTGCACCAAGCCCAATACGGGAAGCATCACAATAAACTGTATAAGGTCTTGAACTTGTGGGCAAAACCAATACCGGTGCCGTAGTCAGAGCTATCTTGAACTTCTGAAATCTCGCCTCACACTCGTCCGACCATCTGAACTGGGTACCCTTCTGGGTCAACTTGGTCATCGGGGCTGCGATAGATGAGAACCCCTCCACAAACCGACGATAGTAGCCTGCCAATCCCAAGAAACTCCGAATCTCTGTAGCTGATGCTGGTCTAGGCCAGTTCTTGACTGCCTCAATCTTCTTCGGATCAACCTGAATACCCTCTACTGATACAACATGACCCAGGAATGCAACAGAACTCAACTAGAACTCACACTTCGAGAACTTAGCATATAACTGACTATCCTTCAGAGTCTGAAGAACAACCTTTAGGTGCTGCTCGAACCAATCATCAATCCTCGGCAATGGATACTTATTCTTGATTGTAACCTTGTTCAACTGTCGGTAATCAATGCACATTCTCATCGAACCATCCTTTTTCTTGACAACCAACACCGGCGCACCCCAAGGCAAACACTGGGCCTAATGAAACCCTTCTCAAGCAAGTCTCTCAACTATTCCTTCAACTCTTTCAACTCAGGCGGGGCCATACAATATGGCGGGATAGAAATGGGCTGAGTGCCCGGAGCCAAATCAATGCAAAAGTCGATATCCCTGTCGGGTGGCATCCCCGGCAGATCTGAAGGGAATACCTCAGGAAACTCACGAACAACAGGCACAGACTCAATAGAGAAACCTCAGCACTAGAATCGCGAACATACGCCAAATAGGCCAAACACCCCTTCTCGACCATACGTCGAGCCTTCACATACGAGACAACACTGCGGGTAGAATGACCAGGAGTCCCTCTCCACTCTAAACGAGGCATACCCGGTAAATCTAAGGTCACAGTCTTGGCATGGCCAAGATAGCATGGTAAGGTGATAACCAGTCCATTTCCCAATATAACACCGAGATCATCCATGTCCAGAAGAAGCAAATCTATACGAGTCTCAAGACCTCCAATAACCACTATACATGAATAATGGACGCGACCCACCACAATAGAATCACCCACCGGCGTAGACACATAACAAGGGCACTCAAAGTATCACTAGGCATGACCAGATACGGCGCAAAATAAAACCGAAGCTTCTCTACCACAAACCTGAACAGTACATGCACCTCCTCCTCTAATACCTTTACCTCCACCTCTAGCATCTTTATCTCCACCTCTAATACCTCTACCTCCACCTCTAATACCTCTACCTCTACCTCTAATGCCTCTCTCTGGGGGATGTGGAGAAACTTCTCTAGAAATAGCTGCGTGAACTGTTCCCAAGTCGAAGCTGATGACCTAACTGGTATAGCTAATCAATAATCCCTCCAATAGATCTTAGCGGATCCGGACAAGCGAAAAGTAGCAAAATCGACCCCATTGGTCTCCACGATCCCTATGTTCCTGAGAACCTCATGACAACTGTCTAGATAATCCTGGGGATCCTCAGTAGATGTACCGCTGAATGTAGTGGTGAAGAGCCTGATGAAACTTATCCAACCTCCACAAAATCTTCGAAGACGTAGCTGATCTATCACTGGTCTATGTTGCTGTTCGGCTGAAGAAGCGGTACATGACCTCGCCATTCGCGAAAGGACAAGAGTAGAGGTTTCAATTTAGCATTAAGGGAACAAAATCGCACGACAGGGAATAATAGAAGTGAAACTTTTCCTAACTCTGTAGCCTCTAAGGATAAATACAGACGTCTCCGTACCGATCCCTCAGACTCTACTATGCTTGTCTGTGAACTGTGAGACCCATGTAACCTAGAGCTCTGATACCAACTTGTCACGACCCGAATTTTCCACCCTCGGGAGTCGTGATGGCGCCTACTAATGTGAGCTACGCAAGCCAATTATTGAACCATCTTCCTTTTTCACCAATTTTATTCTCTTTAAAAATACGAAGAATTAACATTGGAACAACGGAACACAACATAAGCGGAAGAAAACAATAAACCATCTGAACACGAATATCTTTTACAACTATTTGAGTCTCAACTACCCAGAACTGGTGTCACAGTTTCACAGACGGTCTAAGAATACTACAAGTAAAGGACTGAAAGAATTAAATACAACACTGTCTCTGGAAATACATGTAAGAAACAGGGAAGTAAATAGAAGGAGACGCCAAGGCCTACGGACGCCTGCAGGGCTACCTCGGGTCACCTGATGCGGACCGCACAAAATCGACAGCGGCCGCTGATCGCAGCCGTCTCAGCACTACACAATGGTAGGAAGAGTGGGTAGCAATAACTAATACCCGAATAGTGGATCGTGGTCGAATTTCCATAGGGAGCTTGGAATGGAGTTGTATTGCCTGTTTAGCTTAGAATTGCGTTTGTACTTCTAATTGCACTCCTTACATTTTTCGGGGGGTTTTATATTTAAAACTACTATTGTAATCTAAGGATTAAAGCTAAATTATGCTAAGGAAATATTGCTAAGTTGTGCTTAATATAGGAAAAAGGCACTAGGGTCGTGACACTACCTAGGTGGCTAGCTAATGGTTAGAAGCTACTAAGGGGAGATTGATAAATCTGGGTTTATTGCTATAGCCGTTGCACAATTGCACTCATTCTCACACCTCTCGGTAGAGAGAACGATTTTGCCCAATTGACTCTCTCGAGACCAATTAGGTAGGCCAATTAGACCGGGCAACTAGGGCTCAAGTAGGGTAGTTACTCTTTCGAGGTTTAACCCGTTAATTGGGACTACCATTCTCATGGGTCCATCCCAATTCCTGTTGGGTTAACTTTTAGGGTTCATATGACTCTCTTTCTCAAGAAGAGTTAAACCCACTAAGCTTGAATTCATGTTTGCAACCACAAATTCTAGATTGAAACA
>NW_017685546.1:5129-6746 GCF_001879085.1 Nicotiana attenuata | reverse complement strand
ACATCGGCAGAAACATTTGCCTCAGAAGAATGTTCTTTGCATCTTCATGTAGCAACTACCATAAAAATAAAGCAGAGAATTAGCATATGTATATAAACTATAGTAATACCATTCTAACTTGGTCTTACTACAGTAACATCTTGTCCATAACAAATGAAAATACCATATACTACTTAAACAGGAAAAGTGCAATACCAGGGAAAACATGAAATGATTCAAATATTTTGTTCATAACTAATAAAACTAATAAACTAAATAAACAAATATTTCTTGGTTTCTCCAGCTGTTACAAATGCAAACAACTTTAATTATGTTGTCTTCTTCTTTATAAATACTCTCTTGATCTTATTTCCTGATAATTGTGCACTTGAATCTTCCTCAACCACTGCTGCCGGATTAGTTATACGTATCTTGGCAGGTGTATTTGCAACATCAATCAACTCATTATCTTTAGTAGAATCCTACATATTTAAAACACAAAAACTTTTGAAAATCAATAGTTAATCTATAGTTCTTTTTGCATTATTGTTTTATAACCTGCAAATCATTACATTAAAAGAATGAATTATGTAAAATATTTATAATGAGTTGTAAAATCACCATGATTTCGTTTTCATCATGACTGACTTCGTTATTATTGAAATTTGGATCCTATAAAAAGTGTAACATAATTAAAATAAAACTCAATCACAAATAGGAAAATTGAAAAAAATTAAGTATAGAAACATACTTTGAATGTGTCTTCTTGTGGGAATGTATTTCTTTATAATTTCCTCGTCGTCAGTAAGGGTAACAACTTTTAAGACTTCATCTTTATTCCGATTGTAGAAACTCTTAACCTCAACTTTAAACATGTACCTTTTTTCAATAATATTTTCTATTTCCATTGGACATGAAGAGTTGTCTGCAGCACCAGAAGTCTAACAAAAAAAGACATAATGAGTGTGGTTAACATAAGCTACAACAACAAAAGTAAAAAGTAAATGTAATACGGTGTACATAATTTGTTTATTCCTTTTAAACTTCTTAAACCTCTCAAATAAATGTACTAAGAGCAAAGGCGTACAGATTTAGCAATAAGCTCATTTATAATTTAAAAATCATATGTCAATGACTTTGTAATTTAAACTTAAAAGAACTTTGACATTATTGGTTAACATAAAGTCCATTCAAGTTTATCAGTCCTCACATGCATATACACACAAAATCAACTACCCCATAAATAAGAATGAAAGGAGATGCAGGGGAACGCTTCATGTACCACTTCTTTCAATGTTGACGGTCTTATATTTCTAAGGCCATCTCCAATTTTGCACCAAATTTCACACCACACCAAATTTACTCAAACCATTACACCATTTTTTACACCAAATCTTCTATCTCTTCTATATTATATTATTATCTTCTATTTACTTTTTTTTTCCCTTCAAACTAATACTATCTTTTTTCTTTTTTCCATATTCATTATATACAATTCACATTCACCATTTATATAATCATTTATTACAAAATTATTTTAAAGGATAAATTAACTAAAAGTGAAATCATTGATAAAAGATAATTAAATAAATATTACACCATAGTCAAATTTAATTTAAGTACCACATAAATATTTAA
>NW_017685546.1:0-783 GCF_001879085.1 Nicotiana attenuata | reverse complement strand
TTCGAGGGTTTTGACTGAGAATCACTTGGAGGTAAGTTCCTTGGCCTAAATATTCGAATTTATGGTAGAAATTACATGTAAATTGTAGAAAATTCATCAAAAACGGGTCAAGCTAGGGCTTGGAAAGCTGTGATGTAAAAATGGAATTTGGAGGGTCAAACGAGCTCCGATTTTGGTAAACTTTATATGCACGGACTCGTGGCGAGACGAGGAATCCGTTGGTATGATTTTCGGAATTTTTCGAGAAGTAGGCCCGGGGCTCGGGTTTTGCCAACTTCGTGAATTTTAGTACTTTTCGAGTATTTTTGATTGGGTTATGTTTCTTTAACCCATATTTATGTATTCGTTGTGATTTTGACTAGATTCGACGCGCGAGGAGGTCGATACAAAAGGAAAAGGCATTGCGGACCATTCTACGGCCGGTTAGAGGTGAGTAGTTGGTGTATATGATGGCCTGAGGGTTTGAAACCCCGGCTTATCACATTGTGACGCTATTATAGGACGTGACTCGCACCCCATGGCAGGTGCGGGATTGGTTATGACTGGGGATTGTGACTGGGTCCATCCCGAACCAGAATGTTTCTATCTTGGCGATTGATACGCACCCTGTATTGAATATATCTGGGCTTATTGCCGTGTTTGGGGCCTTGTGCCGATCTGTAGCATCCTTAGAGGATAAATGTCATTGTGATAGCATGCTTTGTATAATCATTGATCTCAGTCCTGTGTCTAATCACTGTTATGAAACGCTAAGTCACTTTTCCTGAAATTAAATATCTAAAG
>NW_017685545.1:0-6747 GCF_001879085.1 Nicotiana attenuata | reverse complement strand
GATATTCTCAACCCGCCACCGCCTATCATACTTATAACACCCAGCCAGCCTACTATCATTCACCTCCAACTCGTCCAAATTACCAGAAACCCCGACCTAACTTTGATCGCAAACCACCCAGACAATACACCGCTATAGCTGAACCCATCGACCAGCTGTACGAAAGGTTGAAGGCCGCAGGTTATGTCACTCCTATTCCTGCTGTGGCAGTGAAGAACTCATCTCAATGGGTCAACCCAAACAAAACTTGTGCACACCATTCTGGTATGAAGGGGCACGCCATCGACGAGTGCCGGACATTGAAAGATAAGATCCAGACATTGATCGATAACAAGGTCATACAAGCGAAAGAAGCTACACCCAACGTCCGCAACAATCCTCTCCCAGATCATAGGAGCGACGGGGTACATGTGACTGAGACGGATGAATAATGGGATACCGAGGGGTCAATCGGGCTTATTTCGGAAGGCGATGATTTTAAACCTGCAGTCACACTCACTCCTATTGTGGTGCAGACACAGCCATCAGTCGAGGTTGAGGTAACCACATCGGTTCCATTTGAGGTAGAAGTAACACCACCTGCAGCCACACCTGTTCCATTTGAGGTAGAAGTGGCCACACCTTTCACAGTGACAGTAGCAACCACACCTCCTTTCAATTCCAAGGCCATACCTTGGGATTATGTTGCCAAAGCTAGGCGAAAGGGAAAAGCAAAAATGGGAAAATCTGATGCTGCACAAGGAATGACCAGAACGGGAAAGATCTATACACCCGAACACTTGGGAGGATTGAGCAAGGAGGCTGCTACCAAGCAACCTGTCATTGAAACTGGGTCAGACGATCTCTGGAGGAAAGTACAGGCGAGGGAATACTCAGTCATCGATCATTTAAATTAAACTCCCACCCAGATATCCATCTTGTCACTACTGCAAAATTCAGAAACACATAGGAGTACCCCGATGAAGGTGCTAAATGAAGCTTACGTGCCCAACAACATCACTAGTGGAGAAATGGCCAACATGGTAAGGCAAGTGCTAGAAAGTCATAAGATCACCTTCCATGAGGACGAACTACCGCCTGAAGGGTTAAGCCACAACAGGGCACTGCATATCACAGTACAGTTCGAAGACAAATTCATTGCTAGGATCCTAATAGATGGGGGCTGGAGTCTCAACATTTGTCCTTTAACTATTCCGAATAGATTGGGCAAAGATTTCCACGAGATACGGGTAGGAAGTATGAACGTGAAAGCCTTTGATGGGTCTCAAAGGGCCACGATTGGGGAGATCAACCTTTGCCTGCAGATGGGGCCAACTTGGTTCGATGTTGAATTCCAAGTGCTTGACATATCAGCTACATACAATCTTCTGTTGGGTCGACCTTGGATACATGCCGTTGGGGCTGTGGCTTCCACACTACACTAGGCCGTGAAGTTTGAGTGGAATCACCAGGAGGTAGTCATTCACGGAGATGGGAGTAACCCCATTTACACCAGTCAAACTATCCCGGCCATCGAGAATAGAAGAAGGCTGGGTGGAGAAACTTATCATCACATTGAACATGTCAACGCGATTGAAAAGGACAAGTGGTGGAGCAACAAAATAGAAAGCATACTGGCATGGTCTGGGTATGAACCAGGCAAAGGGCTTGGGAAGAATCTCCGGGGCATTACTAAACCAATACAGCTAAAACGTCATGGTACAACCTTCGGGCTCGGATACCAGTATACATGGCAAGAGTATGATGATTGGTCGCCTCCATAGCGTGGTCCTTATTACCCTCTCGAGCAACCAGTGCCACATCTGGGTCAGACTTTTCACCAGGTTGATACAATATGGGGAACGACAGAGGAAGAAGCTTTAGCTGGGCTGAGGAATTTGTTCCTAGAGGACGAGGACATGGATTGCAGTGCGATAATTGAGGAGGAGGAGGAAGAAGGCCTCACTATTCAAATTGTGGAGAAAGGAGCCGTTCTCAAGAATTGGACTGCCACACCATCCCGGGCCCGCCGAGTCCCTGGTAGCTTGGCATTTAGCCTAATTTATTTCTATAGCCATGCTAGGCATTTTAGATGTTTTCAGTAATTTTGTTTTAAAGACGCATTTGTTTCAAAATAATTGCTCGATTCATCGAGCCGTACTCGTTTTGGATATTTTCAAAATTTAATCAAGGCATTGCTATTTATTATTCATTATCATCTTTCACATTTTTTTTCTTTCTACAGCGTTATTATTACTTTTCTTGATGAACCGGTGACTGTGACATGTAATGAGATAACGCAACATAAGGATAGTGACTCAGAAGAAGAGGATGAAATACCTGAGAAAATTGTCAGGGAGGTTGAGAACTTCGAGAATAAACCTAAGTCCAACTTGGACGAAACCGAAGCGGTAAATTTAGGAGACGCCGAAACCATCAAGGAGACTCGCATAAGCATTCACTTATCACCGACAAAGAAGGAAGAGTACATCCGTTTCCTGAAGGAATAGGAGGATATCTTTGCATGGTCATATGATGACATGACCGGTTTGAGCATATCCATAGTGGCTCACAAATTGCCTACCAATCCAATATGTCCGCCAGTGAAGCAGAAACTCAGAAAACTCAAACCAGACATGAGCCTGAAAATCAAGGAGGAGGTCACTAAGCAGATCAAAGCCAAAGTCCTCATAGTAGTTGAGTAGCCAACCTGGTTATCCAATACTGTACCAATTTCGAAGAAAGATGGGAAAGATAGAGTGTGTGTTGACTATCGGGATTTAAACAGAGCAAGTCCCAAGAACGACTTTCCACTTCCAAATATACACATCCTGATCGACAATTGCGCAAAGCATGAACTCCAATCCTTTGTAGATTGCTTCGCGGGTTATCACCAGATCTGGATGGATGAAGAAGATGCGGAAAAACAGCTTTCATCATACCTTGAGGGGTATACTGCTACAAGATGATGCCATTCGGTCTAAAGAATGCTGGGGCTACTTACATGAGAGCCATGACAACCATCTTCCATGACATGAAGGAAATAGAGGTGTATGTTGACGACGTCATCATCAAATCCAAGAGGGCCACGGATCACATAGCAGACTTGAGAAAGTTCTTCGACAGGCTAAGAAGGTACAATCTGAAACTCAACCCCGCAAAATATGCATTCGGGGTTCCCGCAGGGAAGCTGTTGGGATGCATTGTCAGTCGCCGAGGGATCGAGTTGGACCCGTCCAAAGTTAAAGCTATTCAAGAGTTATCTCCACCAAAGAGCAAGAAGTACATAATGAGCTTCCTAGGACGTCTCAAATATATCAGTCGCTTCATAGCACAGTCCACAGTTATATGTGAACCCATCTTCAAAATGTTGAGGAAAGATGCTGAAACGAGTTGGACCGAAGATTGTCAAAAGGCTTTTGAAAAAATCAAAGAATACCTGCCCACGCTGCCAGTCCTAGTCCCGCCAGAACCTGGGAGACCTTTGCTACTCTATCTATATGTATTAGATGGAGCTTTCGGATGTGTTTTGGGACAACATGAAGAGACAAGGAGAAATGAGCAAGCCATATACTACTTGAGTAAGAAGTTCACACCATACGAAGCACGATACTCTTTGTTGGAACGCACTTGGTGTGCTTTGACCTGGACAGCTCAGAAATTGAGGCATTACTTCTGTGCCTATACCACGTACATCATATCCAGGATGGACCCTCTGAAGTATATCTTTCAGAAGCCCATGCCGACCGGGAAGTTAGCCAAGTGGCAGATACTGTTAAGTGAGCTCGATATCGTCTATGTAACTCAGAAGGCGGTCAAAGGACAAGCATTGGCAGACCATCTTGCTGAAAACCCTGTGGGAGGAGAATACAAACCCTTAAAAACATATTTTCCCGATGAAGAAGTATCGTTCGTAGGAGAAGACATTGCTGAAGCTTACAACGGTTGGAAGATGTTCTTCGACGGAGCTGCAAACTTCAGAGAAGTGGGCATTGGAGCGGTTTTTGTATCAGAAACAGGTCAACACTACCCGTATCTGTGAAGCTTAGGTTTCCATGCACTAACAACATGGCGAAATATGAGGCTTGCATCATGGGGCTGAATCTGGCCATTGATATGAGTATACAAGAACTGCTGGTAATCGATGATTTGGATCTTCTAGTACATCAGGTTCAAGGAGAATGGGCTACGAAGAACACCAAGATACTGCCATACTTGTATCATGTGCAGGAGTTAATGAAGAGATTCACAAAGATAGAATTCAAACATGTGCCCAGAATTCAAAATGAGTTCGCAGATACACTGGCCACTTTGTCATCAATGATACAACATCCAGACAAGAATTTCATTGATCCCGCCCTGGTGAGGATCCACAACCAACCAGCTTACTGTGCTCATGTTGAAGAAGAAATTGATGGAAAACCTTGGTTCCACGACATGAAAGAATATTTGGCAAGAGGAGAATATCCAGAGCAGGCAAACCACACTCGGAATTGCACTCTACGGAGGCTATCCAATCATTTCTTCCAAAGCGGAGGAACCCTGTATCGGAGAACTCCTGATCTGGGGTTGTTAAGGTGCGTTGACGCAAAGGAAGCTTCCAGATTGCTCGAAGAAATACATGCTGGAACTTGTGGACCACATATGAATGGTTTTGTTCTAGCCAAGAAAATACTCAGAGCTGGATATTTTTGGATGACCATGGAGACGGATTGCATCCGGTACGTACAGAAATGGCACCAATGCCAAGTACATGTAGACATGATAAGGGTACCACCTAGTGAGCTCAAAGCAACAAGTGCACCCTGGCCTTTTGTTGCCTGGGGAATGGATATCATCGGTCTGATCGAGCCCACTGCTTCAAACGGGCATAGGTTCATTTTAGTGGCCATTGACTACTTCACAAAATGGGTAGAGGCCGCATCTTACAAAGATGTAACCAAGAAAGTTGTTACGGACTTTGTCAAGGATCGTATTGTTTGCCGATTCGAGTTCCTGAGTCAATTATCAATGATAATGCCGCCAATCTCAACAGTGGCCTGATGAAAGCCATGTGTGAAACCTTTAAAATCAAGCACAAAAAATTCTACAGCATACAGACCTCAAATGAATGGAGCTGTGGAAGTTGCTAACAAGAACATCAAGAAGATACTGAGGAAGATGGTAGAAAACCACAAACAATGGCACGAGAAGTTACCCTTTGCTCTATTGGGGTACCGCACTACAGTCTGCACATCAACTGGAGCAACCCCCTATTTACTGGTTTATGGTACCGAAGCTGTCATCCCAGCCGAGGTAGAGATTCCTTCTTTAAGAATCATACAGGAAGCCGAACTCAGCGATGCAGAATGGATAAGGAGCCGCTATGAACAACTGGCCCTTATAGATGGAAAAAGAATGAACGCAGTATGTCATGGTCAGCTGTATCAGAACAGAATGTCCAGAGCTTTCAACAAAAGAGTAAAACCAAGGCAATTCGTACCAGGGCAGTTGGTACTGAAGAAGATCTTCCCGCATCAAGATGAAGCCAAAGGAAAATTCTCTCCCAACTGGCAAGGTCCTTACATGGTTCACCGGGTGCTAACAGGAGGAGCACTCATACTTGCAGAAATGGACGTCGAAGTTTGGCCAAAGCCTATCAATTCAGATGCAGTCAAGAGATACAATGTTTAGATTGTTTACACTCGTTCATCTGATGTAATTGAACTACGCTTAACCTGATTCCCGTTTAAGAGGGGATACGTAGGCAGCCCTGTGGGTTCGGTCATAACATAATAAAATCTTCATTGGCCCCCAACACCAGAAACTGGGGCAGAATTTTGAGGAGGACCCTCAAAATTCCGTAGCAAATCCAGCCAACGCCATCATATGCCATACAGTCAGCTATCGGTTAAGAAATTGGGGCAAAATTTTGAGAAGGATTCTCAGAATTCCGGAGAAGTTTCAGCGAGTTTCGTCACACGCAAAACGGTCGAATGATCATTTACCAAACTAGGGCAGAATTTTAAGGAAGACCCTCAAAATTCTAATACAAAAAAGCTGCAATGTCTCTGAAATGTGTTACAGTCATTAGCTCATTTAAAATTACTCAATATTTCACTGTGTTTTCTAAAAAAATCTAGTTTCATCAATAAGTGCATATTTTCGAAAACTCTATTTCCGTGATAAGCAGGCGTTACCCAGGGCAACTCAAACAAGGCCTCCGGAACGGAACAAAGCAAAGACATCAGACGAAGGAACAAACCAACCTCCCCTTACAAAACTTACAATTTTTCTTTGACCGCAGGCACAGCTGACGTAACAGTAGCATTCGCAAATATATACACGCAGCAAAATCACTATCAATCAGGCCACCAGACACCAAATACATCTCCAGCTAAGACACATTTTACTCCTATTTGCTACTTGTTCACTGCATGAGGCTAATTATTGCCTTCTCTTCGCATGAGACTAAGGTCTGTCTCAAATCTTGCATGAGGCTAAGCCCTGCCTCCATATTTGCATAAGGCTAAGCATTGCCTTCTCTTTGCATGAGACTAAGCTCTGTCTCAAATCTTCCATGAGGCTAAGCCATGCGTCCGTACTTGCATAAGGCTAAGCATTTCCTTCTCCTTGCATGAGACTAAGCTCTGTTTCAAACCTTGCATGAGGCTAAGCCCTGCCTCTATATTTGCATAAGGCTAAGCATTGCCTTCTCTTTGCATGAGACTAAGCTCTGTCTCCAATCTTGCATGAGCTAGCCTTGCCTCATATTTGCATAAGGCTACG
>NW_017685544.1:0-6748 GCF_001879085.1 Nicotiana attenuata | reverse complement strand
TACCGTGTTATCTTGATGAACCAGGTTCTTCACTGATAATTACTCTTGTGTGAGTCTAAATTTGCCAAAATAGAGAAAATATCATTAGAGATTAATGAGTCATTTTAACACATGGCACAAGAGTATACTATGGAAAGTATGAAGTTGAGTAAGAATTAATCTATATATTTACACAAGTTCAGAGTTCCTAGCCAAAAAAAAAATTCATTGTGTATTCTAAGCTGGACCTATCAGGTGATCTTAATCATCCCTAATTCCAACCTTTTCCTCTCAAAATGATCTCTACTTAAGGATTTTGTGAAGATGTCAGCAATTTGCTTGTCAGTAGCACAAAACTCCCCAGTGATCAAGCCTTTCTCATAGTCGTCCCTCAAAAAATGGTGCCTAACATCTATGTGCTTAGTTCTCTTATGATGAACCGTGTTCTTTGTCATACTAATAGCACTAGTGTTATCACAATAAATAGGGATGCAACTAACATCAATTCCAAAGTTCAATAATGGTTGTTTGATCCACAGCAATTGAGCACAACATGAAGCAGCAACAACATACTCCGCTTCAGCAGTAGATAAAGCCATTGAATTTTGCTTTTTGGTAGCCCATGACACAAGACATGAACCAAGGAAGTGTGCCATACCTGAGGTGCTCCTCCTATCAATAAGGAAACCTGCATAGTCAGCGTCAGCATATCCCACTAGGTTAAAATTACTACCTTTTGGATACCAAAGGCTAAGGTCAGTGGTGCCTTTCAAGTATCTCAACATTTTCTTGACAACAGTCAAGTGGGATTTCTTTGGATTTGCCTGAAATAGAGCACAAAGACCTATACTAAAAACAATGTCAAGTCTGCTGGCAGTAAGATACAAAAGACAACCAATCATTCCCCTATACAACATCTGATCAACAGATGAACCAGGTTCATCTATATCCAATTTCGTGGATGTTGCAGTAGGAGTGTCAATTTCTTTGGATATTCCTTCCTAGTTTTGTTACTGAGGAATAGGTTCATGGACAGGTTCCCTCGAGGTTTGAGGATCAGTTCCTCTCTAGTCAGTTCCCCCTATCATGTTGCCCTGGGTGGAAGGACCTGTTCCTTCCTATGATGCATCTTCAGGCTGGACTGTGGTTTCACCATTTGAATTTCTTAAAGGACCAATATCTTCATTATCTTGTTCCTGCCTAAAATAACATATACATTTTTTTACACACATAAGTTCTTTTACTGTAATATTCATCTATCAGCTTTACTATGTGAAGAATATGCCCAAGAATACTCCCTTATCACTTATGTGGATTACTACTCACCTAGGGAGTTGCTCATTATTGTGCACAAATACTTGCATCTAAATGCCCTAGGGAAATAGTTCCCCTTTAAGTGACTCAATTAGGATACTTTCTTAACAAATACGAGGTCTAGTCAGTTCGAAATTATTATTGATTAGCAATGCAAAGAATTCAGCAAACTTCTGCATTTTCAAATCAGTTCCCATGAATCAGACCTAATTGCATGGCAAGTTAACCATGTGTTTCTGAAACGTTTTTTCTAACAAAAGAAAGTAAATATGTTCAAATGTTTATTATTCATATTTTTATATGTATGTATATCTTTGTATCAATACTATATCTATCTATATATTTACTATCTTCTGCTAATGTTTCTCAATTGTGACCTACTATTGTAGATCCATTATTGGTACTCGTCTACCTGGTGGTGCTTACCAGGCTTTGTGCCATGTTTAAAAGAGGATCTTACCTGTTTCCCCCTGGTCATCAAGCCTTCAAAAACTGTCCCTGAAACTATTGTGTAGGCATGCGCGTGATCACCCAGATTCCTTGTGAGACTATATAGTTTATCAGACTTGCATGTCCAAGTCTCCTTGTGCCAAAAGGAGGGGGATCATTGTCCAACACACTTAAGCAAGTGAGTTCATTTTCTGAAAGTGTGGACAGATCTACAATGTAAATATTTGTTTACTCTTTTTCCCTGCAAAACAATCTTGTCAGTGGTAAGATTTATCACAAAATATTTGGTAGAGGTGAATGCTACCAAGTTACCTCTATCACATAATTGTGATACACTGATTAGACTGTACTTTAGGCCATCTATCAAGTAGACATTCTCAATAGAGTGAGAATCAGTCTTACCTACCTCTCCAACCCCAATGATCTCACCTTTCTTCCCATTTCCAAAGGAGACATTACCTCTTTTGAGGTCCTCAAGTGAAAGGAACTGGTTCTTGCTTCCTGTCATATGCTTTGAACAGCCACTATCCATGTATCATATTTGGCTGCTCCCCTTCACTTGGACCCGCAAAAGGGAATCAGGGGTTAGTCTTAGGAACCCAAACTAGTTTGGGTCCCTTTCTGTAGGCAAAAGGGTAAATCGGATTCTTTTTAGCCCAACCTGGCAGCCTATTTTTCCCTTGAACAAATTCTTTATTCTTTTGACTAGCTTTTTCTTTTGCAATACATTCACTTTTATAGTGACCATTTTTACCAGTGTGTGCAAATTATGTTCTCAGGAAGTGTGAGGTACTTGCTTTTGGGATCTCACTTAGGTGCAGGGGTCCCGTAGACAAGTCCTCTCTTATTGCTACTATGGTGTTCATGTAGCCACGAAAGTGCATCGGAGGACCTATTCCATTTACATGTTCTGTATAGCTCGTGCTTAACCTTGCTTAGATCCTCCTTAAGGACTCTTATCTGCTCATCTCTTTTGTAAAACTCATCTTTCATTTTTCCTAGGTTTTCTTCTAATGTGAATTGTGTGTGATCAGCTTTCTTTTTACCTGTTCCTAATTTCAGTTTTAGATTTTCAGATCTTAGCTCTAGGACAGTGTTGTTAAGTTCATGAACCTGGTTCTTTAACTCAACATTTTTACTATCACTTTCACTAGCCCTAAGTTCCAAATTTTTGCACTTAGCTTTCAAAATCACACACTCCTTAGACAGCCGTTCCTTTTCATTATTTAGATCCTCAGATTCATCAATGAAATCCAGGAGTAACTCAGATAGCCTTTCTTTAGACAAAAATTTAATCTTGTCTTTGAGATGAATTATACTTACCTCTGATTCCTTATTAGATTCTCCAATTACCATAAGTGCTTGTTCATCTCCATCTTCATCCTCTGAGTCCTCATCTGAGCTTTCTCCCCAGGCAGCAACCATAGCCTTTGTTGATCCTTTGTTCTTCTTGGGTTGAACCTGTTCCTTCTTCCTGTTCCTTCGTTCATCTCTTTCCTTCTTCCATTCAATTTCCCATTGAGGGCAGTTCTTGATGTGGTGATCAGTCTTCCCACACTTGTAACACCCCTCATTGGTTTGTTTTTCATGAACCTTTGGTTTGCTGTAGTTTCCACTTCTTGAAGGACCCTTTCCTCTCATTAGGTACTTCTTGAAGTCCTTTGTGATCTTGGTCATTTCATCCTCCTCTAGATCAGCATCTTCAGTGATTCTGAATGCTAGGCTCCTTTCCATCTTGGGTGCATCCATCTTCATGGTTTGCCTTCTAAGTTCATAGGCAGTGAGATTTCCAATTAGCTCATCCAACTTAAGAGTGGCAATGTTCTTTGATTCCTGAATAGCAGTGATTTTGCTTTCCCAAGAGACTGGCAGAACCCTTGTAAAAATCTTCTCAACTTTGTCCTCTTCAAGAATAACCCTTCCAAGAGACTTAAGTTCATTTGTCAGTGTGCTGAACCTTGTATACATCTCTTGGATGATTTCCCCTTCCTTCATGGTGAAATTCTCATATTGAGAATACAGCAGTGTTCCTCTGGACCTCTTCACTTGAGGTGTTCCTTCATGAGCCACTTGCAAAGTGTCCCAGATTTCCTTAGCAGTGGTACAACTTTGAATTCTACTGTATTCGTCTGGACCAAGTCCACACACAAGCCATTTCTTGGCCTTTGCATTCTTTCCCCACTTCCTCAAGTCCTCAGCATTGCAGTCAGCTCTTGTTTTTGGCACATCTAATCCTTCAGCATTCTTCTTCCTGGTAGCAAAGGGACCATCAGTGACAATGTCCCATAGCTGATAGTCTTCTCCGATGATGAGATCTCTCATCCTGTTTTTCCACCAAGAGTAGTACTGCCCATTAAAGAGTGGAGGCCTATCAATGGATTGCCCTTCCCAGTTTACAGGTGGTGCACTCATCTTGATCTGTTCCTAAGGTGTTAGCCTCTTCAAGGATAACCTGCTATGATACCAATTGATGTTTTAAACGTCAATACCACACAAGAGGGGGGGTGATTTGTGTGGTACCCAATTTTCGCTTAACTGAACTATAGAAGGACCTGGTTCTTCTATGTGCTCCAACTACTACTATTTGCGAAATAACAAATAAAGAAAATAAAGGACACAGAGATTTTTACGTATAAAACACCTGGCTCAAAAGGTGAAAAAACCACGACCTACTACTCAGTAGGATTTTCCCAAACTTCCACTAAAATCACTGAGCCAAAACAGCATTTACAAAACTCTTTGTAAACCTAAGGATTAACTCTAATCTTGTTGTAGCAACCAGCCTCTAACTGCTGCGACAACTTCAAGTTAACTCTAACTTGAATACTCAAAATACCTATTACAATTGCTTCTAGATAAAGTTGAAAGGTACAATATGTAAACACCTACTACAATTGAACTAGAAATAAAGAAAGACACATAAAACTCTTTATGGAGCTGGTTCTTCAATCTGGTTCATGTAGCTTGAGGTTGCACACTTGAATCACACACGAACTGCTTGCAAAAAGCCTTGCTATTTTGCTCTCAATTCACGTTTAACTTCTGCATTTTTGTGCAACACATGTAATGTGAGAACATCCTGCAATTTATAGAGTAAGTAGATGAAGAAATAACTAGAGTTCTAATGCAACTCTTCCTTGGTGGAAGAGTTGTAGTTGATTTCAACTTCTAACTCCTTCCCTATCTTGGATAGTGTTCTCTTTGAGTAAGGAGTCCTTCTCCTTATCAATTATGCCACCTTTTCGATCAGGAGATATTAAACACACCAAGTTAAGCTTATCTCCTTCACGTGCATCTTACATGCTTGAATCTGCCCGTTTTTGTGCACCTGAGGGATGGACCTGGTTCATGTCTGAGTTCCTTTTGTCAGTCTTCAAAACTAACCTTTACTTGGGCCAACAGTAACATCAAATGATGAGTTCCCCCATATATAGGAACACAAATGCCCTGTGCGGGAAACCCAAGAGCCGCCAAAAGCTGAAAAGGCACGAGAAGCGATGCTGTGCCTGGGGGACGTGCGTCATAATGACACGTAACAGGCATTCATGGTAGCCCAAACCGACATGACGATCCATCTCCAAACGGACGTAATGGTTCGGTAAAGTTCCTAAAACATCACCGCCATCTCACCGTAAGGAATCCGTCCTCGCATAATGACTAGATTTCTCCTAAATTCCTGAATATACAGGGTCCTCCCATTGAGCTCGCCTAGAAGACGACCCCAACGGACGGAGGGACTAACCGTATGGGTCGAAATCTGACCCTGATAGTTGGAGGCGATAAAAAAGTTCAACCCCGTCATGGCCGTGCCCACGAGGCGTAATGGCGACGGGCCCCACGGTTCCTGTCAAGGTCAGGCCGTCAAAAAGCTTACATCGTGGGATAAGCGTACGGTCTTGGATAAGTAACAAAGGACTGTCGCGGGAAAGGACACTGGTCAAAGACCGTTGGATAAAAGGGAACATTGTTGATATATAAAGGGAAGGAGGGAACTGTGAAAGGGGGACTGGCGAGGACTAACAAGAGCAATACTACGAAGCCAAGGGGAGAAGATTCCTCAGTTATCTACAGCTCCCATTTCATCTTTTATACTCCTTCCAACTGTAATCCAAGTCTGTCACAGATGTAAGCTTACCGTTCTCACTTAATGTATGATAGCTATCTCAAGGAATATTAAATTAGTTCATTCTACTCGAATTTTTGTACTCAATACGTTGCGATCTAGAGTTAATTACCTTTGGCTAAGATTTATCCTCTGTTCCATTCACTAATTAGTTTAACGAAAAGTTCAATACTTTTTGGTGTGTTTGGTACGAAGGAAAATGTTTTCATGAAAATTATTTTCCTAGAAAATATTTTCCCGAAAAGTTGGTGATTTATCACTTATTTTTCCTTGTTTGGTTGGTGAGTGGAAAACTTTTTTCAGAAATTTTTTTCTAATATTTGGTTAGAGAGTAAAACATATTTTCTAGAAAAATAATTTTTTATGCTACTCTCTTCTCCTTCTTTGTCCCAAGTCTTCCCCCCCCCCCCCCCCAATACCCAAGGTTGTCAGGACTCTATTTTCTTCAAGTCAAAAATTTAATTATTCTTCTTAAAATTCACGCAACTCTATTTTCTTCAAGAATTTAATTATTCTTCTCAAAATTCACACAAACCTAAAAGAACTAATGTATTTTAATTTTTTACACAAAAACAACTTTGAAATTCGTGATCCATAACTAAACGAAAATAATTTTTTTTTTTGTTGAAAAGAAAGTACTCTTTTTGCAACATGAAAATGAAGTACTAATTGTGTTTGAGATGAAAGAAAATACTCATTTTGTTGAAATGAAATAAAATACTTTTTCTACGTCATGAAAAGAAAATATCTTTTTGTTGAAATGAAAGAAGATAGTTTTTACAACATTATTTTGTTGAAATGAAAAAAGATGTGTTTTACTACATTATTTTGTTGAAATGAAAGAAAATGTTTTTTTCACATCATGAAAAGAAAATACTTTTT
>NW_017685543.1:0-6749 GCF_001879085.1 Nicotiana attenuata | reverse complement strand
TAGCTCTTTAGGCCCAATATGCTAAAGAATTTGAAATCTCATTTTAAGTTATTGGTTAATTTCTATAGTGCAATTTTGGGTCTTCCAAGTTAAGTAGCACATTTGAATTAGGAGGCTTTCCTCTTGTTTAAGTGTGGGCTTGAACTTGAGGCCCAAATTCCTTGAATGCTTTTAATAATAGTAATTAATAATGCTAATTAATTAACGCCTTTTTAGAGACAATATTTAATAGGAAATCATAGTTCCTTTAGGTTGGCCTTTAAAATAAAAACAAGGTGCGCCACACCAAACAAAATTCACAAATTGCGTGGCCCCCTCTAAATACTCATCTGATTTTCCTACATGTTTCATGCTAAATGTGCTAAATGCTTTACCGCTTTGATATTTGGTGAATTGTATATATAAACTGCTATGAAACCCTTCCCCTCTCTGAGTCTTCTACATCATGGAGAAGGGTGCACTTCGTGTGACTTCTCTTCTGTTTAGAGTCTTATCCCGTTTAGAACGAGGTTCGGATAAGTTGCTAAGCCGGCGGAGCTTCTGTATCCCCGTTACGATGCCCCCCTCGGCTCGAGTTGTCCGCTCGGGTAAGCCAGGTCTAGGAGAATAAACCCAGGGCTTAAACCTAGTATAACAAAGCCTCATGCCGGATCCCTAGTAGGAACGTTTGTTTGCATCATGTGCATTTGACTTAGGGGACTCAACACAGGGATTGGGTCCGTCTAGGACAGGTGATCTGAAATGAAAAGACCATCCTGATGCATCTTACGTGCTACTTGTGCATTTATTTGCTCGGCTTTGCATGTTGACCGGCTTGAAAATAATGGGAGAGAGTTGAAGGAAAATAGTAGTGTTAGGGTTAAGTGAGGGTAACCACTTGTTTGAAAAACCAATATCCAAATAGTACTGAAACTCTGCCGGATTTTTGAGAAAAAGAAAAAAAAGATTTTTGTTTTTAAAATAGTTGGTTTTGTCAAATCTGCCCGAACTACGCCAGTTTGATTCCCACAGGGCGTGGGATACGTAGGCAACCCCCATCGGGTCCAACTTTCCCTTTTCCAAAAATAGCCCAAAAACAACAAAAATTTTAATTTTTGTCACAAATAAGTCGGGTGATGCCATTCTTGTTTAAAATAAGCCGAATGTCCCCAAAAGGGCGCCGGAAGGCTGTTTTCACAAGAACAGCCACCTTGGGTCATTTTCAACGGTTAGCGGGCACAGCCTTAAAATCTTCTTCCCCGAAGTGCTAAAAGGCCGTATCTGCAAAGCCAGGGTTTTGTTTTTGAAATAAAAGTTTTTGAAAAAGAAAAACAAACAATTTCCCAAAAATTGTTTCTTTACTTTTCTCATTTATTTTTTCAAGAACTACGCTTGGTCTGATTCATGCGGGGTCATGATACGTAGGCAATCTCCATAGAATTCGACCGTACCCCTAAGAGAAAAGAAAAAGGGAGGAAAGAAAATAAAAGAAAAAGAAAAAATAAGAGAGGAAAAGAAACAAAAGAGAAAGAAAATAAGAAAACCAAGAGAAAGAAACCATGGCAAAAAGTAGAGGCAAGAATGAAAGAAAAGAAAAGAGGGAGAGAAAAGAAAAATGAGAAAAATGAGAGGAAAACCAGAAAAGCAAAGAAAAGGCAGGAAAAAGAGGGTCGGAATAAAAAGACAAAGAATTGGAAAAGAAAGGCCGGGATGACGCATGCAGCCGTTGCAAAATATGTAGAAACCCATTCAACTGTATAGGTGCATCACACCCCAACGTTCGATTACCTATCTGTTGTTTGTCTCAAACTAACCATTTGTTGCTGCCACATCCAGCCCAGGTTTTATAGAAACGGTGGTTGGTTTTTCGTGGTAAACTGGCATCACATCCGTACTTTACTAGATCAAATGGGAGCGTAGAAATGTCATCGGAAATGACCTTGCCAACAGTTCCCATCCCTGAGGATAGCAGCATCTCGGGCATCCCGGCCTCCGAGTCTGCAGCAGCCGAAGAAAACAGAATCTTACGTCTCTGGGTCATGAAGATGTGGGATGCATGGACTAATGGAAGGGAGCCTCCAAGTGCTATTCCCGGCTTTCCCGAACTATTCCCTAGATCAGGGGTACTTCTAATATTCCCATCAGTCATCCGAATACCCCATTGGGACAACCCACCATATCTGCTCATTTTGTAGGAACACCTTCTGAGGTCCGCCCTCAGGTGTTCACATCAGGAGCAGCCCCCAATATCTTTACCGCTCCACTATGCCCGGCCACCACACAACCTTCACTGCCTAGGCCTACTTTTGATCCGTCAGCCTTCACATTCCAAAATCCTATTTTCCAAGTGGAGCCTCCTCAGTACCCCACCTATACTTACTCCCAACCACCTCCATATGAGTTCACAACGGGATAGGAAAAGACTCCCAAAGCTCCCGAACAGGATGAAATGGCAAAAAGGATGAGAAGCCTGGAACAGAGCCTCAAAAACATGCAGGGTTTGAGTGGGCAAAAGAGTGTGTCATATACTGATTTTAGCATGTTCCCTCACGTGCATCTGCCCATGGGATTCAAAACTCCGAAGTTCGAGAAATACGATGGGCATGGCGACCCTATTGCTCACCTTAAGAAATACTGCAATCAATTGCGTGGGGCTGGAGGAAAAGAAGAATTGCTCATGGCTTACTTTTGGGGAAAGCTTGGTGGGTATCGCCTCCGAGTGGTATATGGATCAGGACATCTCTCGATGGCACATTTGGGACAACCTCGCAAGAGACTTTGTTAGACAGTTCCAGTACAATATAGACATTGCTCCAGACCGGAACTCGTTGGCAAATCTGAAAAAGAAGTCTTCGGAGAGCTTTAGGGAGTATGCAATCAAATGGCGTGAACAGGCGTCAAGGGTAAAACCTCTGATGGACGAGGTTGAAATGGTCACGGTGTTTCTTCAAGCTCAGGATGCTGATTATTTCCAAAATATGATGTCAGCTATGGGTAAACCATTCGCAGAAGCTATTAAAATTGGTGAAATGGTGGAGAATGGATTAAAAACAGGCAGAATTCCGAGCCAGTCAGCCATTAGAGCAACCTCCCAAGCCATCCAAGGCGGGTCTGGAGGAATGGCCAAAGGTAAGAAGAAAGAAGAAACGTCTATGGCGGCATCGGGAGCAAGAAGACATCGCGCTCCTAGACCCATGTTCTCAGAAAGAACCCCTCAACATTACTACCCTCACCATGACATGGCTTATGCTCCTCAACCGTATGCGGTCATGAATGCTCAACCTTTTGTACGACCGCAACAACATGCCAATAGAAACCAAGCTCCACTTCCAAGAAACCAGCCTCCTCACCAAAACCACTACAGTCCCCGTCCTCCACAGAACAACTTTCCCCCTCGTGAGCCACCCAGGAGGTAAACTTTTACTCCAATTGGTGAATCTTACTCCAATCTATTTCCAAAACTTGTCCAACTGGGTCTACTGCAGCCAGTCCCTCAAACAAGGCATAACCCAGCATTGCTTGCCTACAGAGCCGGTGTCAGATGTGCCTATCATTCAGGAGCAGAAGGGCACGACACAAATGATTGTTGCACATTGAAAAGAGCAGTGGAGAACTTAATAGAGCAAGGAAAGATAGTACTGAGGGATGAGGATGTCCCAAACGTGACCAATAATCCACTGCCAGCCCACAATAACGGGCCAGTAATTGGAATGATTTATGAAGATAAAGAATTTGATCCGGATCTAAAGGCCATAATTGCCATTGCTGATGCGGAAAGAAAGCCAAAGGTTGCCCCGAAGCAAGATAAAGGGGAAAAGAAGAACAAAGTCTCCAAGTCAGAACCAGAAAAGAAAGCTGAAACAAGAACGGAGGCAATGCCTCCCAAAGATGGTGTTCTTTATGTTCCACGAGGCAGCAAAGAAAAACAGTTGATTTTGAGTCCTCCAAAGAGATTTGAACTGAAAAAGGGAGCGCAGATGTACGTACCCAAGGGAGCCTATGTGGTGCAGGGGACAATTAAACCATCAAGGCTGGATGAGCCCGTGGTTATTGGACGCGCACCACAGAAGCCTATGACCAATCCTACCGCGGTGCCTTGGAATTACCATAAAACAGTGGTTACGTATAAGGGTAAAGAGATCTTGGGAGAGCTTCCAGAAAATTCCCCCATTGAGAAGTATTCCAACATAGAAGAAGTAAACAATGCCACTCGAAAGCGTTTTCCATCTAAGAAGCCTGTAAGTGCCGAGGAAGCGGAAGATTTCTTTTAGAAAATGAAGATGGCCGACTATGAGGTGGTTGATCAATTGCGAAAGTACCCTGAACAAGAATCCTTGCTGTCATTGCTGATGAAATCCCCTGAGCACCAGAAGGTTTTAATGAAGACCCTCAACGAAGCGTACGTGCTAGTTGAAACTTCTGTGGAGCAGTTAGTGAAAATGGCGGAAAGATTTTTCACAATTAACCAGATCTCCTTCAGCAAAAATGACTTGCCTCCAGAAGCAGCCGCTCACAACAAAGCCTTGCACTTACCCGTCAAATGTGAGGGATACTATGTGAAGAGGGTCATGGTAGACGGAGGTTCTGGGGTGGACATTTGCCCACTCTCCACACTACAGCGTATGGAGATCGGGACTGGAAGGATTCGTCCCAACAATGTCTGTGAGAGCCTTTGATGGTATCAAAAGAGACACCATTGGAGAAATTGACCTAATCTTGACCATTGGCACGGTGGACTTCGAGGTGACTTTCCAAGTGCTAGACATGGACACGTCCTATAATTTTCTTCTGGGAAGGCCTTGGATCTATGCTGCAGGAGTTGTACCCTCTACCCTCCATCAAATGGTGAAATTCGAACACGAGGATTAGGAGATCGTGGTTCACGGAGAGGATGAACAGTCAATGTATCGGGACCCATCTATCCCATGCCGAGAAGCGAGGGAAGGCAGTGAACACATAGTATACCAAGCATTCGAAGTTGTGGTGGCGGACCAGCATGAAGAAGGAAACCTGTGTCCCAAACTCTTCCTATCCAATGCCTCGATTATGGTGGCCAAAGAAATGATCAGACATGGCCAGGGAAGGGACTTGGAAAAGCTCTGCAAGGAATATCTGAACCAGTGACCCTGCCAACAACTGAAAAGTTCTTCGAGATAGGTTTTCACCCCACCCCAGATGATGTAAAGTGGGCAGATAAGAGAAAGAAGGAGGGATGGGTCTTGCCACAGCCACTGCCACATTTGTATGAAACCTTTGTCAAGCCGAAATACAATGAGGAGGAAGATGATGAGGCCTTTACGGCCGAAGAGATTGAGGAAATATGTGGGGCAATGAGAAAGATACTATACGAAACCCACATGATTCAGCCAGGAGAGGGCTCCAGCACCGCTGAGGTGCTGTATATGGGACCAAACGCCAAGCTGCAGAATTGGAAGGCTACGCCATTCCCAATCAGGCGGGAGTCCCGGTAGACCTATCCTGTCACTTTTTCTGCATCGCGAGTTATTCCAGGGTGTAACTCGGGTGTTTTCTTTAGTTTCTTGTCTTTAAGTTTCCCAATGTAAACCCTGTTATCTTCCCAATTCCAAGAAATGAAATCAATATTTCATCATTCATTTTTTCTGATTTTGCCTTTTTATTTCTTCTTTTCAGTTCTAATAATGCGGCTTTAAATAACATGACATGCTTGTGGACTTCATGCCTAGATCCAAACACGTTGTCTAACTGTGAAATAATGAACCAAGAACCAGAATATGATGAAGAAGAGGCTTTTAGGGAAATAAATCGAGAATTGGAACAATTTGGGAATAAACCTAAAGCCAATGGTGCTGTTGAAGCAGCAAACAAGAACATCAAAAAGATTTTGAGAAGGATGATTCAGAGCTCTAGACAATGGCATGAAAAGTTGCTTTTTGCATTACTGGGATATCGCACCACAGTGCGACACATCGGTAGGAGCTACCCCATACCTTTTGGTCTATGGAACCGAGGCTGTTATACCCGCAGAGGTAGAAATCCCTTCTCTGCGGATCATCGTTGAAGCAGAAATCGAGGATAGTGAATGGGTCAAGACTCGTCTGGAACAGTTGTCTTTAATTGATGAAAAACGGATGGCCGCGGTCTGCCACGGGCAATTGTACCAACAAAGAGTGGCCCGCGCTTATAACAAGAAAGTACGACTCAGGAATTTTGAAGTGGGACAACTTGTGTTAAGGCGCATTCTTCCACATCATCAGGAAGCAAAAGGAAAATTTGCTCCTAATTGGAAAGGTCCATACATCATCAGAAAGATATTGTCGAGAGGAGCATTGTATCTGGGAGACATCGAAGGAAATGATCCCGAAGCAGCTGTGAATGCGGATGCACTAAAAAGGTACTATGTCTAGGTTTGCTGCGGTGATAACTTTTGTGCAATTGAGATGACGAAGGCTTTCCTTCTCGCTACCCAAACACTATTAACCCTTTGCGAACCCATTTGAGCCGGTTACTCTTCTTTGATTGCCCTCTTTGGAACCCGAAAGTATTATTGAAAAAAAAAAGAAAAAGAAAAAAAAAAGAAAAAGACAAAAAAAAAAATAAAAGAGGAAAAAAAAAGAAAAAAAAAACAAAAGAAAGAAAAAAAAAGAGAAAAGAAAAAAAAAAGAAAAACAAAACAAAACAAAAACAAAAACAACCAAAAACAAAACTTCCTGAACTACGTCTGACTTGATTCCGAAAGGATACGTAGGCAGCCTCTCCCTGGGGTTCAGTCACACCAAAACAAAAATCCC
>NW_017685542.1:5912-6749 GCF_001879085.1 Nicotiana attenuata | reverse complement strand
ACAATGCTTGCTTCTAAATCCTGATTGACCATGTTTGACCTGTCCTTGGAGCGGGTGTTGTAAGGATGGGTTGCCAGAATGCCAGTCAGCTTAATCACTTGCCTGGGCTCATCAACAACAACTTTGTTAGCGGTTAGGGCATTAACAAATAGATAACCGCACATTGATGGGTGGATGCACCTAAGCAGTCAACCGTTTCTATTATGTCTCTGTTCATTCACATGCGTCATCCCGGCTTTCCATTTCTTTTTCTTGCCAATTAGTTCCCCCTCTTATCTTTTCCTTTTCACTTTGTTTTGCTCTCCCTCTTTTGGTTCTCTTTCCTTTGGTTTTTCCCCTGTTTGTATCATTCCTTTCTGGTTTTCCCTTTTATTATTTAGAAATGGTCGAATCCTATGGAGATTGCCTACGTATCACGACCCCGCGTGAATCAGACCAAGCGTAGTTCGTGAAAAATGAATGCAAAGTAGGAGCAAGATATTTTTGGCAATTTCAATTTTATTGATAGCAAATTTGTCTATTACAAAGACTCCAAAACAATCAACAGACTCTAAGTACTACAAACTCCATCATCCCTATTCAAACAAAATACAGACTCAATCAACTGACTGTCTTTTAACGAAAAGGAGATACAGACTCTGGTAAAAGCAATACAAACCCAAATGACCTAACTCCATAAAAAGGAAATACAGACTCGGAAGACAAACTTCTTTTTTTTTAGTAGAAGAAGGAGTGCAGACTCAAAGACAATTACGAATACATTAAAGCTCCTGGTGCCCGCGGGACATCATTCGGTCTCGCCGCGGGCCTATATGCAAGTTCCCCTTGAAGTCTGTC
>NW_017685542.1:0-1443 GCF_001879085.1 Nicotiana attenuata | reverse complement strand
TCTTCTTCAGCTGAGAGATTAAAATGGGGAGCGTAAGAGCATGGTTCTGGGGGTTTGAAGGTGGGTTCGGGTGGGTAATAGTGGTTTTCATGGGTTTGGAACAGAGGTTCACTAGAGGATCTGTGTAATGCGGCGGGTGGAGGAGCCACGGAATACTGGAGCAATTGGTGGTGGAGGACATGGAATTTGTTTGGGTGGTGGTGGTGGTGGTGTCTGAGAGGTGGTTCCGTAGTACTGTTGGTAAGTGGGGAAAGCAGGAGATGAGTTCACTGTGGGAGGATCTTGGGGTTGAGCTGGTGGTGGGAGGTAATTGGGGTTGGCGGGATAGACTGGTGGTGGATGTCCCTTCGACCAGGCCTGGTACATCTCGGCCATTTGTTGCTTCAGTTTATACATCTCCTCCCTCATTGTATTAACGTCCACTGCCTCCTCCTCTCTAGATGGGTCGACAATGCTTGCTTCTAAATCCTGATTGACCATGTTTGACCTGTCCTTGGAGCGGGTGTTGTAAGGATGGGTTGCCAGAATGCCAGTCAGCTTAATCACTTGCCTGGGCTCATCAACAACAACTTTGTTAGCGGTTAGGGCATTAACAAATAGATAACCGCACATTGATGGGTGGATGCACCTAAGCAGTCAACCGTTTCTATTATGTCTCTGTTCATTCACATGCGTCATCCCGGCTTTCCATTTCTTTTTCTTGCCAATTAGTTCCCCCTCTTATCTTTTCCTTTTCACTTTGTTTTGCTCTCCCTCTTTTGGTTCTCTTTCCTTTGGTTTTTCCCCTGTTTGTATCATTCCTTTCTGGTTTTCCCTTTTATTATTTAGAAACGGCCGAATCCTATGGAGATTGCCTACGTATCACGACCCCGCGTGAATCAGACCAAGCGTAGTTCGTGCATAATAAATGTAAAGTAGAAGCAAAATATTTTTTGGGATTTTCAATTTTATTGATAGCAAATACGTCTATTACAAAGACTCAAAACTGACAGATTAAACAACTAACAGACTCTAATGCAGAAAAGAACTACAGACTCCACCATCCCTATTCCATTTTAAACGAAAATACAGACTCAATCAACTGACTGACTTTTAACGAAAAGGAAATACAGACTCCAGTAGAAAAGGAAATACAGACTCAAATGATCAACTCTAGTAGAAAAGGAAATACAGACTCAAAAGACAAACTCTGGTAGAAAAGGAAATACAGACTCAAAAGACAATCATGAATACATTAAAGCTCCTGGTGCCCGCGGGACATTGTTCGGTCTCGCCGCGGGCCTATATGCAAGTTCCCCTTATTTTGAACCGTGCTCATCCTGCACATTTATTAAGGTGATTTAATCACTTATTTTGACCTAAAAGAAAAAAAAATGACACTATTTTTGTTCAAATTTCCAATTTTAAAACAAACAGCCGGTTTTGCAGTTACGGCCTTTCAGC
>NW_017685541.1:0-6749 GCF_001879085.1 Nicotiana attenuata | reverse complement strand
AATGACCGTGAGTCCTTATTTGCGGATAGTTTGGTTGTTGTTATGCCTTCCATGCTTAATAGATAATCTATATATGTTGTAAAGACCTTGTGAAAGAAATTGTAATCTTGGAACTTTCGTGGAGCATTGGCTCGGCTTGAAATATAAATTGTGAAGGTATATGAGATAGGTAACTCCTTGGAGCTTTGGCTCAAGGGAATATGTGAAGTATGAGATGAAAGTGAAAGAAAGAGAAGAGTTAATGATTTATTCCCTTGCCGGGACGTAGTTGGTTATTGATGTTGCACCCTTGCCGGGTTTATAGTTGTTAGTTTGTGTACCCTTGCCGAGGCTTCCAATCTTGTTTTATTATTCCCCTTGCCCCTGTTTGTGATTGTTGATTGGGTCAGGAAGAGAGTTAAAGCACGAAGGGCGATGCCGTGCATTGAATGATATTTGTGGATCGGGTTGCGCGCCGCAACAATGTTAAATGATATGGATCGGGTTGCACGCCGCAACAATGATATTTATGGATCGGGTTGCACGCCGCAACAATGATACTTATGGATCGGGTTGCACGCCGCAACAGTGTTGAAATATATTGGGATCGGGTTGCGCGCCGCAACAATTATTGATACAAGTGTGTTTATTTTGGGTATTAGTTTCTTGTCCATTGTAAATTCCAAGCTGCCCTTAGATTGTTATTTTGGACTTACTATTAATATTGTTATCTTCCCACAGCATGCTCCCCCTCCCATATTGCTACTTGTCTTGTATTTTCGATTCCGCTGTATATATATAATTGCACAGGTTTATGTGGTGGTCCAGTCTAGCCTCGTCACTACTTCGCCGGGGTTAGGCTAGACACTTACCAGCACATGGGGTCAGTTGTGCTGATGCTACACTCTGTTCTATTTGCACAGGTCCAGGTCTCGAGCAGCAACAGCAGCACTTTTAGTACGGGAGCAGGCCTTCAGTCCATCGAGACACCGAGGTAGCCTTGTAGGCGTCCGCAGGCCCGGCGTCTCCTCTATGTCATCTCATTGTACTCGAGATAAACAGATTTATGTTTCTTTCAGACCCTTGTATTTAGAAATTCTTAGCAGTTCGTGAGTATTGTGACACCAGTCTTGGGTAGAGGCTTATATTGACTACTCCGTATTTTATTCAGTTTCTATGATTAAGATTTCCGCTACTATTTAATTTTGTTGTTTTATATTGTTGCCATAAATTGTTAAAAGATTTGATTATTAATGGAAAAGTAATTAAAATGGCTTGCCTAGCTACTACGAGTAGGCGACATCACGACTCCCGAGGGTGGGAAATACGGGTCGTGACACACAGAAACATATATAATCACTGGACCCATTAATGGAGAGTTCAACAACCGTGTAGAATAGACTTGAATCAGAAACTTCCTATGATCTATTATTAATGAAAGCTGAGAAATTATGATTTTAGATACATATTGAGCTATATATTTAATGAATAGTAGGCAGTGCTTGCATAAGAGATGCACTTCATTGTAACTGTTACTCATCCCTTGGATTATATTCCCTCTTCTAGAAATTGTAACCATGTATATTAACCACAATGCGTTTCTTTTTGACATGATTGCAATGGAGGTAAGTAAAGTTCTTTGCAATTTTATGTAAGTTATTTGAATTTGAGGTGACAATATTTTAAAGGCTCACGGGTGAGTCTTAGTTGCATTTGGGCCTATTGTGCTATTGGTTGAGGGTAAGACGGTGGGTTCAAGTCCCAACGCACCATGAGGGTAAGACATTAGGATTAACTGATGCACTATGATGATAAGAGTTAAATTTGAGTCCCAACTCATTATGGCCTAACATGCCTTTATATGGGCAAAACATTGGGTTTGAGTTCCAATGCACCATATTGATGATATAATGATGACTAAAGAAAAATAATATATTTTTCATGTAAAAGCATGAAGCTTGTCCCACTTGATTTGTACCATTCTTGAAGTGAATGTGATAGCGGTACATAATAAGTGTAAATGAAGACCAAAATAATAATAATAGTCATCATTTTGGTAATTATAAAAAGGAGAAAAATAAGGGTTCTCAAAATAATTCTTCAAAGGTGAAGGAATTGTGTATCAATATGGTATATAAATATGAGGCACCATCACACAATTATAGTCCTTCTATTTTTGTGATAAGCATTGTAAATGCTGACTTATTCCTGAAAGTGAATGGGAAAATATACATGTAATATAAATTATGGAGAATGTGCTTATGCATGGTTGAACAAATACTACAACTCACCTCTACTGGAAGCTTTATGAAAAAGAAAGATAATGAATATTACTGTGTAGTTACATGTCTATGTCATTGGTTGTGTACATGTGGTACGCCAAAAATATTTTGATATGCCTTATAAAATGTTATTAAAGGCAAAATATTAAAGCAAGAAATTATTTTGTTTATGATGATTTTGACCATGACAGTTACTACGAAATAATTTTCTCCATAAAGGAGACAGTCACCATATGGATGGTGTGATAAAATAAACTTTTTGAGTTTTAAATATATTATCCAAAGTGGTTGGCATGAAAGGAAGAATGAATATCTTCATATTACTATAATCATACTGGGTAAATATGAAAGGTTACCCGACTTTTCTTTTTTTTGTACAATAGATGTATAAGTATGATGATGTAATCATATGCCATAGTAAATTAGATTTTTATTGAAATAAACATCAGTTGGCATGACCGGTTGGCCATCCTGGTTCAATTATGATGCGAAAAATGATTGAGAATTCATATTGGCATATATTGAAGAATTAGGAGATTCATTGAGAATTCTCCTGTAGACTTGTTCTCATGATAAATTGATTACTATACCAGTTGGGGTTGGGATTGTATTCCCTGATTTTTGGAACCTGTAAAAGGTGATATATATATATATATATATATATGGGCACAGTCACCTGCCATGTGGACCGTTTAATATTATATGATTGTAAAAGATGCATCCATTGTATGGTCACATGTGCGTTTGTTATCAACTTGCAATTTGAATTTTGCAAGGTTGATTGCTCAAATTATTAGAGCACAGTTCCAGAATATATATTATGATAATTTATCTTGATAATGTTGGTTTAAATCCAAGTTGGTTTAGCAGAAATTGTATGCCTCCAATTAAGCTAAACCATTGGTTATGAGAACAAAACTCTCAAATAGAAATTTGGTATGAGGTGTATTATTTAGTATACAATAGCACTTGTACGCATGTAGCAAACAAGTTATGATAAATTCTTCCTATCTTAATTGGTTCAGGGTCAAGAACCAAATAATTTTCATATAGAAATATGGATGTGCTATATGATTTAATTATCCCACCATAATGTATGAAGATGGGTTCCCAAAGAAGGTTGGGAAATGTGTTGGTGATCCCAACATTAGGGGGAGAAAATGGGCAGCTGAAAAATATGGAATGAATTATTATGAGTGCACCTAGATCCTCGTACAAGAAAATGTGAACTTGAAGTTCAAGTGATAATTCATTTGTAAGATATTGCCAGGCGCATCTCCTAACCCAAAACTAAATATCATATTTCAGCTACTAATGCTCCAAATAGAATAAAGTCCATGATGGACATAGATGGGACGCATGAAGCGTGATAGACTAATCTGTTCCAAAGATAAAACTCCTTGAAGAGAGAGAGGAGCAAATGTTCAAGATGGTCATAATAAGGAGGCAAGTGCTTTATAAGAGCACCATGGCATATCACTTCATAAGACCTCATGGGAGAGGCTTAGGTACCTGAAAATAATGTGATAAAGAGATCTCAATAAATTATGTCTTTAGTGGGTAACGACGGAACCGATATAAAATGACCGTGAGTCCTTATTTGCGGATAGTTTGGTTGTTGTTATGCCTTCCATGCTTAATAGATAATCTATATATGTTGTAAAGACCTTGTGAAAGAAATTGTAATCTTGGAACTTTCGTGGAGCATTGGCTCGGCTTGAAATATAAATTGTGAAGGTATATGAGATAGGTAACTCCTTGGAGCTTTGGCTCAAGGGAATATGTGAAGTATGAGATGAAAGTGAAAGAAAGAGAAGAGTTAATGATTTATTCCCTTGCCGGGACGTAGTTGGTTATTGATGTTGCACCCTTGCCGGGTTTATAGTTGTTAGTTTGTGTACCCTTGCCGAGGCTTCCAATCTTGTTTTATTATTCCCCTTGCCCCTGTTTGTGATTGTTGATTGGGTCAGGAAGAGAGTTAAAGCACGAAGGGCGATGCCGTGCATTGAATGATATTTGTGGATCGGGTTGCGCGCCGCAACAATGTTAAATGATATGGATCGGGTTGCACGCCGCAACAATGATATTTATGGATCGGGTTGCACGCCGCAACAATGATACTTATGGATCGGGTTGCACGCCGCAACAGTGTTGAAATATATTGGGATCGGGTTGCGCGCCGCAACAATTATTGATACAAGTGTGTTTATTTTGGGTATTAGTTTCTTGTCCATTGTAAATTCCAAGCTGCCCTTAGATTGTTATTTTGGACTTACTATTAATATTGTTATCTTCCCACAGCATGCTCCCCCTCCCATATTGCTACTTGTCTTGTATTTTCGATTCCGCTGTATATATATAATTGCACAGGTTTATGTGGTGGTCCAGTCTAGCCTCGTCACTACTTCGCCGGGGTTAGGCTAGACACTTACCAGCACATGGGGTCAGTTGTGCTGATGCTACACTCTGTTCTATTTGCACAGGTCCAGGTCTCGAGCAGCAACAGCAGCACTTTTAGTACGGGAGCAGGCCTTCAGTCCATCGAGACACCGAGGTAGCCTTGTAGGCGTCCGCAGGCCCGGCGTCTCCTCTATGTCATCTCATTGTACTCGAGATAAACAGATTTATGTTTCTTTCAGACCCTTGTATTTAGAAATTCTTAGCAGTTCGTGAGTATTGTGACACCAGTCTTGGGTAGAGGCTTATATTGACTACTCCGTATTTTATTCAGTTTCTATGATTAAGATTTCCGCTACTATTTAATTTTGTTGTTTTATATTGTTGCCATAAATTGTTAAAAGATTTGATTATTAATGGAAAAGTAATTAAAATGGCTTGCCTAGCTACTACGAGTAGGCGACATCACGACTCCCGAGGGTGGGAAATACGGGTCGTGACACACAGAAACATATATAATCACTGGACCCATTAATGGAGAGTTCAACAACCGTGTAGAATAGACTTGAATCAGAAACTTCCTATGATCTATTATTAATGAAAGCTGAGAAATTATGATTTTAGATACATATTGAGCTATATATTTAATGAATAGTAGGCAGTGCTTGCATAAGAGATGCACTTCATTGTAACTGTTACTCATCCCTTGGATTATATTCCCTCTTCTAGAAATTGTAACCATGTATATTAACCACAATGCGTTTCTTTTTGACATGATTGCAATGGAGGTAAGTAAAGTTCTTTGCAATTTTATGTAAGTTATTTGAATTTGAGGTGACAATATTTTAAAGGCTCACGGGTGAGTCTTAGTTGCATTTGGGCCTATTGTGCTATTGGTTGAGGGTAAGACGGTGGGTTCAAGTCCCAACGCACCATGAGGGTAAGACATTAGGATTAACTGATGCACTATGATGATAAGAGTTAAATTTGAGTCCCAACTCATTATGGCCTAACATGCCTTTATATGGGCAAAACATTGGGTTTGAGTTCCAATGCACCATATTGATGATATAATGATGACTAAAGAAAAATAATATATTTTTCATGTAAAAGCATGAAGCTTGTCCCACTTGATTTGTACCATTCTTGAAGTGAATGTGATAGCGGTACATAATAAGTGTAAATGAAGACCAAAATAATAATAATAGTCATCATTTTGGTAATTATAAAAAGGAGAAAAATAAGGGTTCTCAAAATAATTCTTCAAAGGTGAAGGAATTGTGTATCAATATGGTATATAAATATGAGGCACCATCACACAATTATAGTCCTTCTATTTTTGTGATAAGCATTGTAAATGCTGACTTATTCCTGAAAGTGAATGGGAAAATATACATGTAATATAAATTATGGAGAATGTGCTTATGCATGGTTGAACAAATACTACAACTCACCTCTACTGGAAGCTTTATGAAAAAGAAAGATAATGAATATTACTGTGTAGTTACATGTCTATGTCATTGGTTGTGTACATGTGGTACGCCAAAAATATTTTGATATGCCTTATAAAATGTTATTAAAGGCAAAATATTAAAGCAAGAAATTATTTTGTTTATGATGATTTTGACCATGACAGTTACTACGAAATAATTTTCTCCATAAAGGAGACAGTCACCATATGGATGGTGTGATAAAATAAACTTTTTGAGTTTTAAATATATTATCCAAAGTGGTTGGCATGAAAGGAAGAATGAATATCTTCATATTACTATAATCATACTGGGTAAATATGAAAGGTTACCCGACTTTTCTTTTTTTTGTACAATAGATGTATAAGTATGATGATGTAATCATATGCCATAGTAAATTAGATTTTTATTGAAATAAACATCAGTTGGCATGACCGGTTGGCCATCCTGGTTCAATTATGATGCGAAAAATGATTGAGAATTCATATTGGCATATATTGAAGAATTAGGAGATTCATTGAGAATTCTCCTGTAGACTTGTTCTCATGATAAATTGATTACTATACCAGTTGGGGTTGGGATTGTATTCCCTGATTTTTGGAACCTGTAAAAGGTGATATAT
>NW_017685540.1:3389-6750 GCF_001879085.1 Nicotiana attenuata | reverse complement strand
AATGATGTGTCATGCATGAGGAGCTCCGGCCTAGTCTTGATCATCAATAGTGAAATAGTAATACAGGAAATTGAGTGTGATGGCGAGGGGGAATACGATGACGGGGAAGCTTTGGAAGAAATCAGTAAAGAGTTAAATCAATTTGAGGAAAACCCAAGCCTAACTTGAATGACACAGAGGCAATCAATCTAGGGGATCGGGAGAATGTTCCCGAAACAAAAATAAGTGTCCATTTGGAAACCCCACTCAGGGAGGAGATAATTGAATTGTTGTTTGAATACAAAGATGTTTTTGCATGGTCATATGATGACATGCCAGGTTTAAGTACCGATTTGGTGGTCCACAAATTGCCCGTTCATTCGGAATGCCCGCCTGTCAAGCAGAAGTTGAGGAAATTTAAAACAGATATCAGTGTGAAAATCAAAGAAGAAGTTACCAAGAAGCTTGAGGCGAAGGTCATACTAGTTACTCGATATCCTACCTGGTTGGCTAATGTGGTACCTGTACCAAAGAAGGATGGGAAGACCAGAGTATGTGTTGATTACCGTGATCTCAACAAGGCGAGCCCGAAGGACAACTTCCCACTTCCAAACATCCATATATTGATTGACAATTGTGCCAAACATGAGATTGCTTCCTTTGTGGATTGTTACGCGGGCTATCACCAGATTTTGATGGATGAGGAGGATGCGGAAAAGACAGCGTTCATCACACCTTGGGGGACGTACTGTTACAGGGTCATGCCATTTGGGTTGAAGAACGCAGGGGCAACGTATATGAGGGCAATGACTACCATGTTCCATGACATGATACATCAGGAAATCGAGGTCTATGTGGACGACGTGATCATAAAGTCGAGGAAACAATGTGACCATGTTAGGGATTTGAGGAAATTCTTCCAGAGACTCCGCAGGTACAACCTCAAGCTTAATCCAGCAAAATGCGCGTTTGGAGTTCCATCGGGGAAGTTATTGGGATTCGTGGTAAGTCGGCGCGGTATCGAATTAGACCCGTCTAAGATCAAAGCCATCCAAGGGCTACCACCGCCAAGGAACAAGAAAGATGTGATGAGTTTACTTGGCAGGTTGAATTACATCAGCAGGTTCATTGCCCAGCTTACAACTACGTGTGAACCCATTTTCAAGTTGTTAAAGAAAGATGTTGCGGTCGGATGGACGGAGGAATGTCAAGCAGCATTTGATAAGATCAAGAAGTATTTGGCCAGCCCACTAGTGTTGGTCCCGCCAGAGCCAGGAAGGCCCCTGATCCTTTACCTGACTGTGTTAGACAATTCGTTTGGTTGCGTACTGGGGCAGCATGATATCACAGGAAGGAAAGAGCAGGCGATTTACTATCTCAGCAAGAAGTTCACATCATATGAGGTAAAATACACCCAACTCGAGAGGACGTGTTGTGCTTTAACCTGGGTAGCGCAAAAGTTGAAACATTACTTGTCAGCATATACTACCTATCTCATCTCTCGGTTGGACCCTTTGAAGTATATTTTTCAAAAGCCCATGCCCACAGGGAGACTGGCGAAATGGCAAATCCTGCTCACAGAGTTTGATATTGTCTACGTGACTCGGACCGCCATGAAAGCACAAGCACTGACTGATCATTTAGCCGAGAATCCCGTTGATGACGAATATGAGCCTTTGAAAACATACTTCCCGGACGAGGAGGTAATGCATGTTGAAGAATTAGGACAGGTCGAGAAGCCTGGATGGAAACTGTTCTTTGATGGAGCTGCCAATGCCAAGGGTGTCGGAATAGGAGCAGTACTGATTTTTGAGACAGGGCAACACTACCCTGTCACTGCACAACTTCATTTCTATTGCACCAACAACATGGCTGAGTACGAAGCCTGTATACTAGGACTGAGACTGGCTATAGACATGGGTGTTCAGGAAATCTTGGTCATGGGTGACTCGGATCTTCTTGTACACCAGATTCAGGGGGAGTGGGAAACATGGGACTTGAAGCTCATACCATACCGGCAGTGCTTGCATGAACTTTGTCAACGGTTTCAGTCAATAGATTTCAAACACATTCCAAGGATGCACAATGAGGTTGCTGACTCTTTGGCCACCTTGGCATCAATGTTGCATCATCCGGACAAGGCTTACGTGGATCCGTTACATATTCAGGTTCGAGATCAGCATGCCTATTGTAACGTGGTGGAGGAAGAATTTGATGGTGAGCCATGGTTCCATGACATAAAGGAATATCTCCGGATGGGAGTATACCCGACACAGGCTACCGGGGATCAAAAGAGAGCAGTCCGACGCTTGGCAAGCGGATTTTTCTTCAGTGGAGGAGTGTTGTACAAGAGAACTCCAGATCTGGGGTTATTGAGATGCATAGATGCCAGACAGGCTACAATTATCATGGCTGAGGTACATGCGGGAGTTTGCGGACCTCATATGAGTGGATATGTATTGGCAAAGAAGATCCTCCGAGCAGGTTATTATTGGCTTACTATGGAACGGGATTGCATCAGTTTCGTGCGCAAATGTCATCAATGTCAGATACATGGAGATTTGATTCATTCTCCGCCCTCTGAATTGCATACAATGTCGGCACCATGGCCATTCGTTGCCTGGGGAATGGATGTTATTGGACCAATTGAGCCAGCAGCATCAAATGGGCATAGATTCATTTTGGTAGCTATTGATTATTTCACTAAATGGGTGGAGGCAAAAACCTTCAAATCTGTGACTAAGAAGGCAGTTGTCGATTTCGAACATTCAAATATCATATGCCGGTTTGGGATCCCGAAGGTAATCATCACAGATAATGGTGCCAATCTCAATAGTCATTTGATGGCCGAGACATGTCAGCAGTTTAAGATCATGCACTGCAATTCTACCCCATATCGTCCTAAGGCAAATGGGGCAGTCGAAGCAGCTAACAAGAATATCAAGAAAATACTTCGGAAAATGGTCGAAGGGTCAAGGCAATGGCATGAAAAACTACCTTTTGCCTTGTTAGGCTATCGCACTACTGTCCGTACTTCAGTAGGAGCGACTCCCTATTCATTAGTGTATGCAACCGAAGCAGTAATACCCGCAGAAGTTGAAATCCCGTCCCTCCGGATCATCGCTGAGGCAGAGATTGATGATGATGAAATCCAGGCGTTCCAGGTCAATCAGGGGGCTATGGTTCAGTGTATGGTACCAACTATGGCTATTGAGCTGGACCCTTGTGCATTTCATTTGGTGAACAAAACGTAATAATCCTTTCATCAGAGTGCTTTGTACTGTTGTACCTTCATTTAGGCCTAGTGACATGGAACTCCTATAGGTAGAGTAGTATTGTATGCATTAGGCTTGTTCCAACGTATGTACCTACCAAAGTGTCT
>NW_017685540.1:0-3060 GCF_001879085.1 Nicotiana attenuata | reverse complement strand
TGGATCCGTTACAGATTCAGGTTCGAGATCAGCATGCCTATTGTAATGTGGTGGAGGAAGAGTTTGATGGTGAGCCATGGTTCCATGATATAAAAGAATATCTCCGGATGGGAGTATACCCGACACAAGCTACAGGGGATCAAAGAGAGCAATTCGACGCTTGGCAAGCGGATTTTTCTTCAGCGGAGGAGTATTGTACAAGAGAACTCCAGACCTTGGGTTATTGAGATACATAGATGCCAAACAGGCTACAGTTATCATGGCTGAGGTACATGCGGGAGTTTGTGGACCTCATATGCGTGGATATATATTGGCAAAGATGATCCTCCGAGCAGGTTATTATTGGCTTACTATGGGACGGGACTGCATCAGCTTCGTGCGCAAATGTCATCAATGTCAGATACACGGAGATTTGATTCATTCTCCACCATCGGAATTGCATACAATGTCAACACCATGGCCGTTTGTTGCCTGGGGAATGGATGTTATTGGTCCGATTGAGCCAGCAACCTCAAATGGGCATAGATTCATTTTGGTAGCTATTGATTATTTCACTAAATGGGTGGAGGCAAAAACCTTCAAATCCGTGACTAAGAAGGCAGTTGTCGATTTCGTACATTCAAATATCATATGCTGGTTTGGGATCCCAAAGGTAATCATCACGGATAATGGTGCCAATCTTAATAGTCATTTGATGGCCGAGACATGTCAGCAGTTTAAGATCATGCACCGCAATTCTACCCCATATCGTCCTAAGGCAAATGGGGCAGTCGAAGCAGCTAACAAGAATATCAAGAAGGTACTTCGGAAAATGGTAGAAGGGTCAAGGCAATGGCATGAAAAGCTACCTTTTGCCTTGTTAGGCTATCGCACTACTGTTCGCACTTCAGTAGGAGCGACTCCCTACTCTTTGGTGTATGGAACCGAAGCAGTAATACCCGCAGAGGTTGAAATCCCGTCCCTCCGAATCATCGCAGAGGCAGAGATTGATGATGACGAATGGGTTAAAGCCCGCCTGGAACAATTACGTTTGATTGATGAGAAGCGACTGGCAGCAGTGTGTCACGGTCAATTGTACCAACAGAGAATGGCAAGAGCATATAACAAGAAAGTGCGTCCGCGGAAGTTCGAAGTAGGACAGTTGGTGCTGAGACGTATCCTACCTCATTGGGCTGAGGCAAAAGGAAAGTTCGCCCCAAACTGGCAGGGGCCATTTGTTGTAACCAGAGTTTTGTCCAATAGCGCTTTATACCTAACGGACGTGGAAAGAAAATGTGTAGAAATGGCTATCAATTCTGATGCAGTCAAGAGATATTATGTATGATTTTCTTTATCTTTGTGTACCTGATTGTATTTGGCATGTTTTGAGATTGAAAGGATGAAGGCATTTTGTTCTGTTATCCAAACACTTTATCCTTTGTTATCCCTTTGAGCCATATTATATTTTCTTTCGTATCCCTCTTTCGGAATCAACAACAAAACTTGAGAATCGAACGGGGAAATCAAGTGGGGAAAGCAAGAAAAGGAAAAGGAAAAGTAAAAAAAAAAAGAAAGGCAAAATAATAAAAAAAAGAAAAAAAAAACAAAGAAAGGAAAAAGAAAAGAGGAATAGTAAAAAAGAAACATCGCAACGATGAAGCGATCTTATGGCCGGAACTACGTTTGACTTGATCCCGAAAGGGTACATAGGCAGCCTCACTGAGGTTCAGTCACAACAGAAAAAAATTCAAGAATCCCCAAGAAGGAAACTGGGGCAGAAGTTATGGTTGTTGCAAGAGATATAATTCCGAAAGTTGTAATGTTGAACCCACATTTGAATTATTTTGAGCTTTTATACCTTTCTTTCTAAAACCCATCCAAAAGCCACATTACGGTCCAAAAAAAAGACCTTCTGATCAATTTCAAGAAATGTCAATACGGGCAGGTAAAGCGACTCATGTTGGAGACAACACTCTGGTGACGGAAGGAAAATGATAAAATGAGAGAGTCTTATCGGTGAAAACCCTCACGGGCACCATAGGGCGATGTGAGTTAAGAGAAATGAAAATGAGAGAGTCTTATTGGTAAAAACCCTCACGGGCACCGTAAGGCGAAAGTGAGTTTTTCAGTTGGGCAAATGAAAGAAGTCTGTGGTTAAAAGTTGTTTGAAACATGGCAAAACAAGCAAGGTTTGGGTTTGGCGAGAGTCGGGCGTGAAAGTATGAGACAACAAATGTGGTAATTGATAATTGATTGGTTGGACAGACTAGGCTGGAATCCAAAATGCATGGCACAATCAATGGAGTCAGCCTTTCCGTTCAGATAAGTCCTATCCTTTTCTCTTCACTACAACTCATTCGTCTTCAGAGTTTTTCTATCCTCAAAGCCTTCGAGGTCATTGCATTTCATTCTCTTGAAGTCTGTCTATAAGATGCTTTAGTGTCAGTTCTATTCAAAAATAAAAGAAGGATGTCAAAGCTAACTACCAGCTTCCCAGTTAGACGGCACAACAAGGTGGGGACATGTCAAAAGAGAGTAAAACATGGAGGACCAATGAAAATCAGTGGAATAATTAGATGGTTGTGAGGGAGAAGCAAGGTTCACAAGAAGGGAACAGAAACACCAAACAGTAATACGAGGTAAAGCATGTGGGTCATCAAGATCAGAGGGTTGAAAGTCAATTGGGAAATCGTGGCAAGTCAAAGCAAGTCCAAAGAAGCAAGTCAGAGCAAAGTCGGACGCGGGAGCATGGCCAACAAGAATGCCAGCAGCTAACCACCATTTTACATTAACAAATTTTTCTTTGATTGGAACAGGGGTAGAAAATTTTCTTTGTTTGTTTATTCTGTCACAGTCAGGCGCCCACCTGAAGAACAAGGGAATATATTTCAAATTTCAGCAATCAGGCGCCCACCTGGAGAACAAGGGAATTCATGTCAAATTTCAGCAATCAGGCGCCCACCTGGAGAACAAGGGAATACATTTCAAGTGCAGCAATCAGGCGCCCACCTGGAGAACAAGGGAATACATTTCAAATTTCAGCAATCAGGCGCCCACCTGGAGAACAAGGGAATTCATTTC
>NW_017685539.1:0-6750 GCF_001879085.1 Nicotiana attenuata | reverse complement strand
GGTATCAGTCTAAAACCCATAGAAACCTTAACTCTGTTTAAATTGTGCATGCATCATGGTCAAACTTAGTCGGATCAGTTATGTTGTCCACATAATGATCCTTTAAGATAAGCCTTATCCAAAGTCCATCGGGTTTTCCATAATCCCAACGGACGCAACCACGTTTTGTGCATTAATTTGGAAAACTAAATGCCGATATGCTGATCATAAATGTATAAATAGTCGAGTCCGGTGGGGGTAAGGGCTAACCCTTTTGTTTTGCAGAAAATGAGGCACGAGGTCCCCAGATTCGGTATGGTTAGTAACATCCCTCCATTGCTACTAGATTGGTGGGAGGACCTTTCCTCAAGCGACAAGAAGCATGTGAAAAAGTATCTGGGTAACTTGCCTTCCTTGCTAGATATTGAACCAAACAACAAATTGATCGAGGCTGCCACCTTATTCTGGGATAGTGAAAGAGCTGTGTTCCGTTTCGGTGACATAGAGATGACACCGCTTCTAGAGGAGATAGGGGGACTTGCGGGGTTGACTTAGGACAGTCCTGGGCTTCTGGTGCAAGAAAACCGTACGGGCAAGGGATTTTTAAAGATGATAGGGCTGAAAAAGAATGTCGACCTAGTGTGCTTAAAGGACTCCTACATACCTTTCGAATATCTGTACGAGAGGTATGGCCATAGCAAGTCTTTCCGCACTTACCATGATGAGATCGCCCTCACTTCATTGGGTCACATCCACAGCAGAGTGTTCGTGTTCATTGTGTGCTTTCTAGGGCTGATAGTGTTCCCAATGAAGAAGGAAAGAATCCACACTAGGTTGGCCATGGTCGCCAAAACTCTGATGGAAGGGATTAATGGACAGACGTATACCATAGTCCCCATGATCATAGCCGACATCTATAGGGCCCTGGAGCACTGTCAAAGAGGGGTCAAGCACTTCGAGGGTTGTAATTTATTGCTGCAGTTGTGGTTGTTGGAGCATCTCCAAAAGGGCCGTTATCGTCAAGAATTTCCGCGAAGGGCTTGGAACGACCACATTGCCTTCCATCACCCTAAGCAGATGACCTACATTCCAGATAGATTTGCTCAACCGAAAAGTGCCAACGAATGGGTAGAGTTCTTCGACAACCTGACCGAGGGACAGGTGCAGTGGATGGTTGAATGGTTTCCAACAGACAAGTTTATTATCAGGTCCAGGGATGCTCCGCACTTGGTGTTGATCGGGTTGAGAGGGATATATCCATATGTCCCTATGCGAGTTATGAGGCAAGCAGGCAGAAAACAGGTTGTACCAAGGGTCGTCAACATGAGCCACTTCAGGGCAGATTTTCAAGACAACGATGTCCCTTACAAGTGCCAAGCTCAGCATATGCGGCACTGCAAAATCATTATGGAGAAGAATACCATTGAGCCGGACAGATATCATGTAGGGTGCGAGCCTCTATACCCGGCATGGTTAGGGGACGATCTGAAAGGGATGGTGACACTAGGGATCGGTCGAGGGAACAGAATCATAGATGAGGAAGCTGAAACTCAGGTCAAGTACAATAGGCTACGCAACAGGGTCCACGACTCTGAAAATGAGCACCGGGAAATACATGAGAAGAATGCGAGGTTGATTGAGGAATGGAAAGAGATGGCAGTCACTTCCAACAGGAAACTGGAATATCTGGAGTGAGGAGTAGTGGAGTTGGAGAGCAAAGTCATAAAGAGGATTGAAAACTGCCAGAATGCTGAGGGAGCTAAGGGAGGACATCTGGCCAGAGCCTACTTGCTGCTGGGACTGCGCGAGCTGGGAGATCCGTATGATGGATTCGGGAAGATCGAACTGGGGAAGGTCTTTCTGGGACCAAATAGATTAGGTTTACTTGCTTTTCAAATGTAATAAGGCCAAGTGCCAGTAGTGATTTGTCTTTTTCTATTATCTTAGTATCGTTTTGGGATTCGTCTATTTTTATGTTATGAAATGAGGCATTTTTTGGCATCTAAGTTCTCCAAATCAACTTGTCGCTAGGCCTACCTCGGGGACAACGAGGCTCCCAAATTAGGACACGAATTTACATTCCCGCAATATGTGTTTAAATACCGCAAACATTTCAGAATCCTCACTGACTTGTTACCTTTTTATTTTTGCTTATTTTTTATTTATTATTCCCATCCCCTGAGGTTGGTCAGCACATACTGGCATCATCAGCATACCTAAAGGTCTTCCGCATCCTCTTCTTCCAAGTGATCCTAAAAGCAAAGGAAAAGTCATAATAAATGATACAATGCAGTGCAATAATTGAGGAGGATGAGGAAGAAGGCCTCACCATTCAGACTGTGGCGAAGGGAGCTGTTCTCAGAAACTGGACCGCCACACCATCCCGAGCCAGCCGAGTCCCTGGGTAGCTTGGCAGAATTTATAGCCGTTCTAGGCATTTTAAATTTCCAGCAATTTTGTTTTAAGATTTCTTTGCTTCAAAATAAATGCTCAATTCATCGAGCCAAGCTTTGTCTGAACAATTTTCTCAGTTTTAATCAAATGCATTTGTCCTTTATCATTATTCATCACTATTTTTATACTTTTCCCTTATACAGTGTTATTATTACTTTTCCTGATGAACCAGTAACTGTGACATGTAATGAGGCAACGCAACATGAAAATAGTGACTCAGAGGAAGAAGATGAGATACCCGAGGAAATTGTCAGGGAAGTTGAGAATTTTGAGAACAAGCCTATGTCCAACTTGGACGAAATAGAAGCAGTAAATTTGGGAGACGCCGAGACCGTCAAAGAGAACCGCATCAGCATTCACTTGTCGCCAATAGAGAAGGAAGAATACATCCATTTTCTAAAGGAATATGAGGACATCTTCACATGGTCGTATGACGATATGACCGGTTCGAGCACATTTATAGTAGCTCACAAGTTGCCTACCAATCCCATGTGTCCGCCAGTTAAGCAGAAACTCAGAAAATTCAAACTAGACATGAGTTTGAGAATCAAGGAGGAAGTTACCAAGAAGATCAAAGCCAGAGTTCTCAGGGTGGTTGAGTACCCAACATGGTTAGCTAACATTGTGCCAGTTCCGAAGAAAGACGGGAAGGTCCGAGTATGTGTTGATTATCGGGATTTAAACAAAGCAAGTCCCAAAGACGACTTCCCACTGCCAAATATACATATCATGATCGATAACTGCGCCAAGCATGAACTCCAATCCTTTGTAGATTGCTTCGCAGGTTATCACCAGATCTGGATGGATGAAGAAGATGCCCAGAAGACAGCTTTTATTATGCCTTGGGGTGTATACTATTACAAGATGATGCCATTCGGTCTAAAGAACGCTGGGGCTACTTACATGAGGGCCATGACAACCATCTTCCATGATATGATACACAAGGAAATAGAGGTATATGTGGACGACATCATTATCAAATCCAAGAGGGCCGCAGATCACATAGCAAACTTGAGGAAATTCTTCGACAGGCTCAGGAGGTACAATTTGAAGTTGAACCCCGCAAAGTGTGCATTCGGGGTTCCTGCATGAAAGTTATTGGGATTCATTGTCAGTCGCCGAGGGATCGAGCCATATCCGACTAAAGTCAAAGCTATTCAGGAGTTACCACCACCTAAAAGCAAAAAGGACGTGATGAGCTTCCTGGGACAGCTCAACTACATCAGTCGATTCATAGCACAGTCCACAGTAATATGTGAACCCATCTTCAAGATGCTGAGGAAGGATGCCGAGACAAGTTGGACCGAGAATTGTCAGAAAGCTTTTGACAAAATCAAGGAATACCTGTCCACACCGCCAGTTCTGGTCCCGCCAGAACCAGGACGACCTCTGCTCCTTTATCTATCCGTGTTAGATGGAGCCTTCGAATGTGTTTTAGGACAACAGGATGAGACAGGAAGAAAGGAACAAGCCATATATTACCTGAGTAAGAAATTCACACCTTACGAAGCACGGTATTCTCTGCTTGAACGCACTTGCTGTGCTTTGACCTGGACCGCCCAGAAATTGAGGCATTATTTCTGTGCCTACACTACATACCTCATATCCAGGATGGATCCCCTAAAGTACATATTTCAGAAGCCCATGCCTACTGGGAAGTTAGCTAAATGGTAGATACTACTGAGTGAGTTCAACATCGTCTATGTAACTCAAAAGACAGTCAAGGGACAAGCATTGGCAGATCACCTCGCTTAAAATCCGGTGAGAGAGGAATACGAACCCTTGAAAACGTATTTTCCTGATGAAGAAGTATCATTCGTAGGAGAAGACATTACTGAAGCATATGACGGTTGGAGGATGTTCTTTGACGGAGCCGCCAATTTCAAAGGAGTAGGCATCGGAGCAGTTTTTGTGTCAAAAACGGGTCAACATTACCCCGTATCTGCTAAACTCAGATTTCCCTACACCAACAACATGGCGAAATATGAAGCCTGCATACTAGGGCTCAACATGGAAGTCGACATGAACATTCAGGAGTTGTTGGTGATAGGTGATTCAGATTTGCTTGTGCACCAGGTACAAGGAGAGTGGGCCACCAAGAATTCCAAGATATTGCCATATCTGCACCATGTGTGGGAATTGAAAAGGAGGTTCACAAAGATAGAATTCCGACATGTGCCCAGAATTCAGAATGAGTTCGCCGACGCATTAGCCACTTTGTCATCCATAATACAACATCCAGATAAGAACTATATTGATCCCATCCCGGTAAGGATCCATAATCAGCCGGCATATTGTGCTCATGTCGAAGAAGAAACAGATGGAAAGCCTTGGTTCCATGACATCAGGGAGTACTTATCAAAAGGAGAATACCCGGAGCATGCGAATCACACTCAGAAACGCACGCTCCGGAGATTGTCAAATCACTTCTTCCACAGCGGAGGGAACTTGTACAGAAGAACCCTGGATATGGGTTTACTAAGGTGTGTCGACGCAAAGGAAGCTTCTAAGCTACTTGAGGATGTGCATGCTGGGACCTGTGGTCCGCACATGAACGGTTTCGTCTTGGCCAAGAAAATACTCAGAGCAGGTTACTTTTGGATGACCATGGAGACGGATTGTATTCAGTATGTCTGCAAATGCTTTCAATGTCAAGTGCATGCCGACATGATAAAAGTACCGCCAAATGAGCTCAATGCAATAAGATCACCTTGTCCATTCGCCGCCTAGGGAATGGATGTTATCGGTCCGATTGAGCCCACTTCTTCGAACGGACACTGGTTCATTCTGGTAGCCATTGATTACTTCACAAAATGTGGAGAAGCTGTATCTTACAAAGCTGTAACCAAGAAAGTCGTCGCAGATTTTGTCAAGTATCGTATCGTCTGCCGATTCGGAGTTCCTGAGTCCATTATTACTGACAATGCCGCCAACTTCAACAGTGATCTGATGAAAGCTATATGTGAAACTTTCAAAATCAAGCACAAGAATTCCAGCGCCTACAGACCTCAGATGAATGGAGCCGTAGAAGCTGCCAACAAAAATATTAAGAAGATACTAAGGAAAATGGTAGAGAATCACAAGCAGTGGCATGAGAAGTTACCCTTTGCTCTATTAGGGTACCGCACCACACTTCGCACGTCAACTGGGGCAACCCCTACATGTTGGTTTATGGTACCGAGGTTGTCATCCCAGCTGAGGTGGAGATTCCTTCTTTAAGAGTCATACAGGAAGCCGAACTCAGCGATGCGGAATGGATAAGAAGTCGCTATGAACAATTGGACCTTATCGATGGAAAGAGGATGAATGCAGTATGCCACGGCCAACTCTATCAGAACAGAATGTCTAGAGCTTTCAACAAAAGGGTCAAACCAAGACAGTTCGCACCAGGGCAGCTGGTATTGAAGAAAATCTTCCTGCATCAAGATGAAGCCAAAGGGAAATTCTCTCCCAACTGGCAAGGTCTGTACATGGTTCACAGGGTCCTGACAGGAGGAGCACTCATGCTTGCAGAGATGGATGGAGAAATGTGGCCAAAACCAATCAATTCAGACGCAGTCAAGAGATACTATGCTTAGATACTTTGCATTTCCTCATTTGATGTAATTGAACTACGCTTGACCTGATTCCCGTTTAAGAGGGGATACGTAGGCAGCCTTATGGGTTCGATCATATCATAATAAAATTTTCATTTCCCCCCAAAATCAGAAACTGGGGCAGAATTTTGAGGAGGGTCCTCAAAATTCCGGAGCAAGTACATCCAGTGTCGTCACATGCCAGGAAGTTAATAATCAGTCAAGAACTGGGGCAGAATTTTGAGAAGGATTCTCAAAATTCTGAAGAAGATTCAGCAGGGTCCGCCATCCGCAAACAGTTAAAAATCATCTACCAAACTGGGGCAGAATTTTGAGGAGGACCCTCAAAATTCCAACATAAGAGAGTTGCAATGCCTTTGAAATGTGTCACAGTCGCTAGTTCTTCAAAAAATTACTTGATATATCAATACGCTTCCAAAACGATTCTATTTTATCAATGATTGCATATTTTTCGAAAATCCTATTTTCATAACAGTCAAGTGCTACCTAGGGGAACTCAAAGGGGGCTTCCAGAGCGGAGCAGAGCAAGGCCGACAGATGAAGCAAGAACCAACCTCCCCTCATAAAAACCTTATGATTTTTTCTTTGTAAACGCAGGCACATTTGACGTAACGGTAGCATTCGCGGAACATGTATACACAAAGAAAATTCACCATCCATCTGGCCATCAGACACTGAATATATCCTAGCTAAGACATACTCTACCCTTATAGATCGGAAG
>NW_017685538.1:3967-6753 GCF_001879085.1 Nicotiana attenuata | reverse complement strand
CTAAGACAATTTCCCCAGTAGAGTCGCCATGCTGTCCGACGCCCCCCTTTTTCTCGTGAAATCAGGTTTACGACATTTGGGAGGACAACTCTATTCCCTTTTGGGATTTGGGTTTTTGGAATTGAAGAGCGCCACCTAATGATTAAGTGCATTAGGACACTAAGGGTTTTTGAGTTGGAAAACCAGAGTTCGGGTAAGGGCTAGAAATTATCTCGAGGGGAAGGTGTTAGGCACCCCTCAAGATCCACTAGTGTGGTTCCCGGCCATGTTATATTGTGACTTCACATAATCAAGTAGGCAATTAAGGGCTCAAATAGAAAGGGTTCACATACAATATTGCAAGTAAGTCGAAACTTGAGTAAAGGTAAAGAGGGCAGGAATTTTATGAAAAAGATTTAAACAATTCTAAAAAAATAAACGAAAGCAAGTAAAGGAGGGGGTCCTAGGTTTATGATTAATATGGATCACGTCAATGCAATACCCAGTAATCACTCCTCTAAAGAGGGGCTACATGAGGTATTATCGCACCGGTCATCATATCCATATCTACCATTCCCACCCCGTTAAGGTATTAAAGCGCGGATTGGTCTCGGTTACTATTGCTTGTTATTACCTGTCCCATTCCTATCAGTCCCGGAGGCACTTAGGACTACTAGTCCTAAAGGGTGGGATATTAGGCTGATTGGTTTCAAAGGATAAAAATCTAAGGCGACATACAAAAACACATACTGCACGTTGGGGGGGGGGGAGCAATGTAAACATATAAAGGCTCATGTATACCTCCTCAAACAAACACATAAATAGCATGACTTAAACACAATTAAGGTCTCAAAGATAGGAACTTTTACAGCAGTTAAAACATGGTTTTAAAAAAAAAAAAAGTAGTAACAGTAGTTTAATGATGTGCAGGACAAATAAAATAGCACGATTCTGGGCATAGGTTGGTAACCCAGTGATTTGAGGACATAAAAATCAGAAACTCAGTAAGAATAAATGGGTGCACCATTTCAAAATCATTTCCAGATGAAGCAGAGTTTTTTAAGAAAAATAATAGAGTGAACTTCAGAGAATCAGAGCAAAAATGGGGACGGCAGAGTTGAAATTGAAGAAGTTGGTTGGTCTTAAGCTAATAAAAACACGATCAGTTCTTATTGGGCCTAAAGTTTGCCTAGGTGTTATTATACATTGTCTGATTATCTTAAGGGACAGACATGCATATTTTGATTCTGATTTATAAAGGTACGCGTGATAAGGTATTTGCGGAAAACGTTTCAAACCATTTAGCCATATTTTAACAAAGTAATTAGACAAACGTGAATTAACTACTGCAACTCGAACGAGTGAGAAGTCCTAAGGTCAGGATATCTAATGCACATAAAAGTACTTAAAACATGGTTTCTAACATGCCAATGCAGTAATGACAAATTATTTGGCTTGTTGTTAATTATTTGCTGGTTATTAACTGATCGTGGTTACAAGATGAGCGTAATGACAAGCTGAAAGTAAAGAACCTAAAGCAGGATCTCTAATGAATGAGATGCATAACCTATACAGGTTATCAATTGCGCAGATAAGTAAATAAATAAGCATGTTTTCTACCCATTATTTATACTAAGCATACATAACCCTCTCCAGTGTGTCAAAGTTCGATGAGTACTCAGAGGTACTCAAAGGAATGCTCACACAAAGGGGGCAGAACCTATTTTCTAAGGGTAGTGTGAAGTGCAGGAAGAAGTATTTTAAAAAAAAAGAGTTTCAAAAACAAGGGATTTGTCTAAAAAGAAGACAACAGAAACAATGGTTTAATAGTAGTTTAATAGCATAGGATTGCATGCAAGGATCATGGGGAAAGGGAGCAAATAGATCACACAATGTTACAGATTTTAAAGACTACACAGAATCAGAAGATTCAGGGGACCAAGAATTGGTCAGGCTTAAACATGATTCTTAGACGACAACAGGGAAACAATCATGACATTTAAGATAAACAGCAATTAGAAACATGTAAACCAAGAAAGACATGCAGAGTTCCAAAGATCAGGGGAACTGAGAAGTGGTAAATTTAGGCATGCTAATGTACAGCAATAGGATTCACAGAAGTTAGGGATAGGCAATGTCGTGTTACAGCCTTATCATGTAGATCAGAAGATATGGTGAAGTATTAAAGCAAAGCATCAATTACACATTGAACAGGAGAAGCATAAGTAGAAGAAAATCAGAAAGATAATGAACTGAAACAAAAGTAAACACATTGGTTGGAGGCTTAAAGATTAATTAGGACATACCAGTGAAAGGGCAAGAGCAGGATGCAAAGACAAAGTAGTAACACTATATTATCCTTGGCTTTCAGCCGGCTAATAATAAGCAAGAGCAGAGAACAGCAAAAGCAAGAGAAAGAGCACAAGAGAATGTAGAATTGAGAGTATTCTGTGGTGTGTGTGTTCAGAAGACTGTCGTGTGTTTTCTTTGAAAGACTTAGGGTATTTATAGTTGAAAGTAGGTGGTAAAAAATAAGGTAAGAATCACAGAAATATGTTAATTTAAGAACTCGGAATCAATTAATAAAAAAAATCAGGGAAGTACTCCCATTAATTAAGGGAATCAAAATCAAACGAAAAGATTCAGCACCATATAAGGCAAGTAGAAAAAATCAGTGTAGGATTAAATAAGGAAGGAGTCAAGGTTCAGTATTGCATATAGTAGCCAATTAAGACCAAATTCAGGAAAATTCCAATTAAGGAAAGGCTAGGTAGAATAGAGTACTATAGCAAATAAGGTAACAAAAA
>NW_017685538.1:0-890 GCF_001879085.1 Nicotiana attenuata | reverse complement strand
AAGGTGTTAGGCACCCCTCAAGATCCACTAGTGTGGTTCCCGGCCATGTTATATTGTGACTTCACATAATCAAGTAGGCAATTAAGGGCTCAAATAGAAAGGGTTCACATACAATATTGCAAGTAAGTCGAAACTTGAGTAAAGGTAAAGAGGGCAGGAATTTTATGAAAAAGATTTAAACAATTCTAAAAAAATAAACGAAAGCAAGTAAAGGGAGGGGGTCCTAGGTTTATGATTAATATGGATCACGTCAATGCAATACACAGTAATCACTCCTCTAAAGAGGGGCTACATGAGGTATTATCGCACCGGTCAACATATCCATATCTACCTTTCCCACCCCGTTAAGGTATTAAAGCGCGGATTGGTCTCGGTTACTATTGCTTGTTATTACCTGTCCCATTCCTATCAATCCCGGAGGCACTTAGGACTACTAGTCCTAAAGGGTGGGATATTAGGCTGATTGGTTTCAAAGGATAAAAATCTAAGGCGACATACAAAAACACATACTGCACGTTGGGGAGGGGGGGAGCAATGTAAACATATAAAGGCTCATGTATACCTCCTCAAACAAACACATAAATAGCATGACTTAAACACAATTAAGGTCTCAAAGATAGGAACTTTTACAGCAGTTAAAACATGGTTTTAAAAAAAAAAAAAGTGTAAACAGTAGTTTAATGATGTGCAGGACAAATAAAATAGCACGATTCTGGGCATAGGTTGGTAACCCAGTGATTTGAGGACATAAAAATCAGAAACTCAATAAGATAAATGGGTGCACATTTCAAAATCGTTTCCAGATGAAGCAGAGGTTTTTAAGAAAAAAAATAGAGTGAACTTCAAAGAATCAGAGCAAAACTGGGGACGCAGAGTTGAAATTGAAGAAG
>NW_017685537.1:6073-6754 GCF_001879085.1 Nicotiana attenuata | reverse complement strand
GTTGCCTTGTATAACTTTGCTTTACTTCATAGCTGTACTCATTATTTCTGTTTATATCATGCTGTTGCAAGACTTATTATTATGTTTATTCTCAGTAGGGCCCTGACCTTCCTTGTCACTACCCAACCGAGGTTAGGCTTGGCACTTACTGAGTACCGCTGTGGTGTACTCATGCCTCTTCTGCGCATGTTTTTCATGTGCAGATCCAGGTAGCTCTACCCAGGCGTATCATCCTCGAGGCGGAGAGACCTAGCAGAGACTTCGAGGTACATCTACCGCGTCCGCAGACCTGGAGTCTCTGTCTTATTCTAGCTTTAGCAGTTAGCTTTTCCTTTCGTACTGTTGTTTTAGACACTCTAGAGTTAGAGCAGTGTATTAGTTTCCGTTAGCTTGTGTTCCCGTGAGTTTTCGGGTTTGGGATGATATTGTAGACTTCCGCGTTATTGAGTTGTATGTGCCGAGCGGCATTTATATACAGTTTTCTTTCTAGTTTGTTTAGTTTTAATTATTGGTTTCCGCATTGTTAGGCTTACCTAGTCGTAGGGACTAGGTGCCATCACGACATGTTCACGGAGGGCGAACTGGGGTCGTGACAAGTTGGTATCAGAGCTCTAGGTTCATAGGAGTCACGGAACACAGGCCAGTTTATTAGAGTCTCATTGATCGGTACGGAGACGTCTG
>NW_017685537.1:0-4363 GCF_001879085.1 Nicotiana attenuata | reverse complement strand
TGAGTTGAAGGAGTTGAAGGAGCAATTGCAGGAATTACTTGATAAGGGTTTTATTCGGCCCAGTGTATCGCCTTGGGGTGCTCCTGTGTTATTTGTAAAGAAGAAGGATGGTTCTATGCCCATGTGTATTGATTACCGCCAGTTGAACAAGGTTACAGTGAAGAACTGTTATCCTTTGCCTCGTATTGATGATCTGTTTGACTAGCTTCAGGGCGCTCGGGTGTTTTCTAAGATTGATTTGCGCTCGGGTTAACATCAATTGAAGATTCGGGAGCCAGATATCCCGAAGACTGCCTTCAGGACTCGGCATGGTCATTACGAGTTCCTTGTTATGTCATTTGGGCTGACCAATGCCCCACCAGCCTTCGTGCATCTGATGCACAGTGTATTCCGTCCATATCTTGACTCTTTTGTCATTGTCTTTATTGATGATATTCTGGTGTATTCCCGGAGTCGGGAAGATCACGAGCAGCACCTGAGGACAGTGCTTCAAACTCTGAGGGAAAAGAGATTATATGCAAAGTTTTCAAAATGTGAGTTTTGGTTGGATTCCGTGGTATTTTTGGGTCACGTGGTATCGAGTGAGGGCATTTGGGTGGATCCGAAGAAGGTAGAGGTAGTGCAGAGTTGGCCCAGACCATCCTCAGCTATAGAGATTCGTAGTTTCCTTGGCTTGGCGGGCTACTACCGTCGGTTTGTGGAGGGGTTTTCATCAATTGCAGTCCCTATGACTAGATTGACCCAGAAGGGTGCTCCGTTTTAGTGGACAGAGGAGTGTGAGGCGAGCTTTCAGAAGCTCAAGACAGCTTTGACTACAGCCCCAGTTTTGATATTGCCTACCGGTTCGGGGTCTTACACTGTCTATTGTGACGCCTCGAGAGTTGGCCTTGGAGCGGTATTGATGCAGGATGGTAGGGTGATCGCCTACGCGTCTAGACAGTTGAAGATACATGAGAAGAATTATCCTGTCCATGATCTTGAGTTAGCTGCCATTGTTCATGCCTTTAAGATTTGGCGTCATTACTTGTACAGTGTTCCTTGTGAGATATATACTGATCACCGTAGTTTGCAGCATCTGTTCAAGCAGAAGGACCTTAATTTGCGTCACATGAGATGGTTAGAGCTGCTGAAGGATTATGACATCACTATCTTGTATCACCCGGGCAAGGCCAATGTGGTGGCCGATACTTTGAGCCGCCGGGCAGAGAGTTTAGGGAGTTTGGCTTATTTACCAGCAGTAGAGAGGCCTATGGCGATGGATGTTCAGGCCTTAGTCAGCCAGTTTGTGAGATTGGATCTTTCGGAGCCCAGTCGGGTTCTAGCTTGTGTGGTTTCCCGGTCTTCTTTATTTGATCGTATCAGGGAGCGGCAGTATGATGACCCTCATTTGCTTGTCCTCAAGGACAAGGTTCAGCATGGTGATGCTAGAGATGTGACCATTGGCGAGGACGGAGTATTGCGAATGCAGGGTCGGATTTGTGTGCCCAATGTTGATGAGCTTCGAGAGTTGATTTTAGCAGAGGCCCATAGTTCGCGGTATTCCATCCATCCGGGTGCCGCGAAGATGTATCAAGATTTGAGGCAGCACTATTGGTGGAGGCGGATGAAGAAATATATAGTTGGGTATGTATCTAGATGCCTCAACTGCCAACAGGTGAAGTATGAACAACAGAGACCGGGTGGATTGCTTCAGCAGATAGAGATTCCGGAGTGGAAATGGGAGCGCATCACCATGGACTTTGTATCTGGACTCCCACGGACCTTGAAGAAGTTTGATGCCATTTGGGTTATTGTGGATCGTTGACCAAGTCCGCTCATTTTCATTCCTGTGTGTACCACTTATTCATCGGAGCGGTTGGCGGAGATTTATATCCGGGAGATCGTTCGTCGGCATGGTATTCCAGTTTCTATTATTTCGGACAGAGGTACTCAGTTTACATCGCGGTTCTGGAGAGCCGTGCAGCAGGAGTTAGGTACTCGGGTGGAGTTGAGCACAGCATTTCACCCCCAGACGGACGAACAGTCCGAGCGCACTATTCAGATTCTTGAGGATATGCTCCGTGCGTGTGTGATTGAGTTTGGAGGGTCTTATGATCAGTTCTTGCCATTGGCGGAGTTTGCTTACAACAACAGTTATTAGTCCAACATTCAGATGGCGCCGTATGAGGCCAAGCTATTGGGCACAGAGTTGGTTCAGGACGCATTGGAGAAGGTTAAGATGATTCAGGATAGACTCCGTACAGCCCAGTCCAGACAGAAGAGCTACGTGGACAGGAAGGTTCGTGATGTTTCGTATATGGTTGGAGAGCGGGTTCTGCTTCGGGTTTCGCCTATGAAAGGCGTCATGAGGTTTGGGAAGAAAGGGAAGTTGAGTTCGAGGTTTATTGGCCCTTTTGAGATTTTGAGGCGAGTTGGGGAGGTTGCTTATGAGCTTGCCTTACCTCCCAGTTTGGCCGGGGTTCATCCGGTATTTCATGTTTCGATGCTCCGGAGATATCACGGTGACCCGTCGGACGTGTTGGATTTCAGTTCAGTCTAGTTGGACAAGGATCTATCCTATGTTGAGGAGCCAGTGGCTATATTGGACAGGCAGATCAGAAAGTTGAGGTCAAAGGACATTGCTTCAGCAAAGGTCCAGTGGCGGGTCAGCCGGCCGAGGAGGCGACCTGGGAGATCGAGCAGGATATGCGCAGCAGTTACCCTCATCTTTTCACTACTTCAAGTATGTCTTTATGCTCGTTCGAGGACGAACGAATGTTTAAGTGTAGGAGGATGTGACGACCCGGCCGATCGTCTTAAGAATTAACACCCCGATCCCCTATTAACTGCTTTCCCCAAGTCTATTTATGCTAATTTGAATTGCCGGGATGTTCGGTTTTGAGTTTCAGAGAGTTTTGGGACACTTAGTCCCTAAATGAGAGCTTAAGTGTTGGAAAGACGCCCGTAGTCAGAACAGTGTGAAGACGGCCTCGGAATGGAAATCCGATGGTTCCGTTAGCTCTTTTAGGTGATTTCGGGGTTGGGAGCGTGTTCCGAATGTGTTTTGGAGGTCCGTAGCTGATTTAGGCTTGAAATGCCGAAGTTTGAATTTTTAAAGTTTTCGGTCCGATAGTGAGATTTTTATCCGAGGGTCGGAATGGAATTCTGGAAGTTGCAGTAGCTCCGTCATGTCATTTGGGATGTGTGTGTAAAAATTTCAGCTCATTCGGACGAGGTCTGGTTAGGTTTTTGATCAAAAGCGTGTTTTGACAGAATTTGAAGTTCTTAGGCTTAACTCATTGGTAAATTCGAGTTTCCGACGTTGTTTTAGGTGGTTTAAGGGTTGGTACAAGTTTGAATGATGTTATGGGATATGTCCGTAGGTATGGTTGAGGTCCCGGGGGCCTCGGGTGTGTTTCGGGTGCTCAACGGAGCATTTTGGAGTTGTGCAAAGTTGAAGAAAATCCTTCAGCAGTTGCAGGTCCAATTCCTTCTTCATGTTCGCGACACTCCTATCGCGTTCGCGTAGCTGTGACCTTTTTCTTCTTCGCGTTCGTGTCCTCCTCCACGCGTTCGCGTAGTGTAATCTGGGAGGAGGAAAAACTTCTTCATCGCGTTCGCGTGACTCTTGTCTCGTTCGCGTAGCACTGCCAGTCCAGGACTTCGCGTTCGCGTACCAATCCACGCGTTCGCGAAGGGAAAGTTCGCGTACCATTCCACGCGTTCGCGAAGGGAAATTTTACAGCCTTCACTTTTTCTTCTTCGCGTACCAATCCACGCGTTCGCGAAGGGAAAGTTTGACCTCTGATTTGAGAGATTTTTATGTGGTTAGACTCGTGAGAGTACGAGGGTTCTGAAAATGTAAAATTTATCCGGTTCCGAGACGTTTACCTAATTTCGCATCCTAGCTTTGAATTAAATCGTAGAATCAGTTGCTTGAGATGTTATTTACGATATGTAATTGAATTGAATAGATTTGGGCCATTTGGAGTCGGATACTCGTGGCAAAAGTGTGGTTTCGAGTTGATTTTGGAGCCGGTTCTAGGTAAGTGGCTTGTCTAACCTTGTGTGGGGGACCTTTCCCCTTAGAATATGATATTTGGTAATTTAATGCCTTGTACGTGAGGTGACGAGCGCGTACTTGAGCTAATTGTTGAAAATCCGATTTTGCTTTAAATATCAGACTGAGTTTCTTTCTTATCTGCTTATTCCATTTGCAACTATAGCCCATGTTAGTTAGAAAAGCATGCTTAGTTGGTCTAAATTGCCTATTTGCTCAAGTTGCTTTGTTTGTACTACGTGAAGCATGTTAGGCTAGAACTACCTGTTGCCTTGTATCGTAGAACTTCATTTCTGGATATCTTCTTGCTGTGACTGCGTATTT
>NW_017685536.1:0-6754 GCF_001879085.1 Nicotiana attenuata | reverse complement strand
AACTTCCTGAATCACATCCGAAACACACCCGAGCCCTCGGGGCTCCTAACAAACATACGTACTAACTCAACAACATCATACGAACTTATCCGTGCGATCATATCGCCAAAATAACCTCAATAACAACGAATTAAATCTCAAAATCAAGGAATTTTTCTCTAACTTCATAAAACATCAACTTTAGCAATTTAGGTCCGAATCACGTCAAACGACGTCCGTTTTTCACCAAATTTCACAGAAACATCTTAAATCATATATAAGACCTGTACTGGGCGCCGGAACCAAAATACGGGCCCGATACTAACATGTTCTAATCAAATTTCTTTAAACAATTTCAGAAAACAATTTCCTTTGAAAATTCATTTCTCGGGCTCGGGACCTCGGAGTTCGATTCCGGGCATATGCCCAAGTCCCATATTTTCCTATGGACCCTCCGGGACCGTCAAATCACGGGTCCGGGTCCCTTTACCCAAAATATTGACCGTAGTCAAATTAACTCACTTTATAGCCAAATTTTACCATTTTTCATAGATTTTCATATTTAAGCTTTCCGGCTACGCGCCCGAACTGCGCACGCAAACCGAGGTAACTCTAAATGAGGTTTTCAAGGCATCGGAAACATAGAATTTGATTTAAAACAAGTGATGACCTTTTGGGTCATCACATCCTCCACCTCTAAAACAACCGTTCGTCCTCGAACGGACATAAGAAGGAAGTACCTGAGTCGAGAAAAAGATGGGGATAACGGCTCCGCATATCGGACTCAAACTCCCAGGTCGATGCCTCAGCAGGCTTACCTCTCCACTGAACACGAACAGAAGAAAAACTCTTCGACAGCAACTGACGAACCTGCCGGTCTAGAATAGTCACCGGCTCCTCCTCGTAAGACAAGTCCTTGCCCAACTGGACAATGCTGAAATCTAACACGTGGGATGGATCGCCGTGATATTTTCGGAGCATGGACACATGAAACACTGGATGCACGGCTGATAAGCTCGGCGGCAATGCAAGTCTATAAGCCACCTCTCCCACTCGATCAAGAATCTCAAATGGACCAATGAACCTAGGGCAAAGCTTGCCCTTCTTCCCAAATCTCACCACGCCCTTCATAGGCGACACTCGGAGCAATACCCGCTCACCGACCATAAAAGCCACATCTCGAACCTTGCGGTCTGCATAACTCTTTTGCCTGGACTGAGCTATACGAAGCCTATCCTGAATAATCCTGACCTTGTCCAAGGCCTCCTGAACCAGATCCGTACCCAACAACCGAGCCTCTCCCGGCTCAAACCATCCAACCGGCGACCGACACTGCCTACCATATAAGACCTCATAAGGAGCCATCTGAATACTCGACTGGTAGCTGTTGTTGTAGGCAACTCTGCTAAAGGCAAAAACTGATCCCACGAGGCTCCAAAGTCAATGACACAAGCTCGTAGCATATCCTTCAAAATCTGAATGGTCCGCTCGGACCGCCTGTCCATCTGAGGATGAAACGTTGTGCTCAACTCACCCGTGTGCCCAACTCTCATTGAACTGCTCTCCAGAAATGGGAGATAAATTGCGTACCTCGATCCTAAATGATAGACACGGGCATACCATGAAGAGGAACAATCTCCCGGAGATAAATCTCAGCTAACCTCTCGGAAAAATAGGAGACTGCCACAGGAATGAAATGCGCTGACTTGGTCAGCCTATCAACAATGACCCACACTGCATCGATCTGAGTGCGTGGGAGTCCAGTAACAAAGTCCATAGTGATATGCTCCCACTTCTACTCGGGAAGCTCAATCCTTTGAAATAAACCACCAAGCCTTTGATGCTCGTACTTAACCTGCTGACAATTCAAACATCGAGCCACATACGCAACAATATCCTTCTTCATTCTCCGCCGCCAATAATGCTGCCGCAAATCCTGATACATCTTCGCGGCGCCCGGATGAATAGAGTACCGGGAGCTATGGGCCTCCTCTAAAATCAACTCTCGAAGTCCATCCACATTAGGCACACAAACTTGACCCTGCAATCTCAAGACTCCATCATCACCTAAGGTAACCTGCTTAGCACCTCCGTGCTGCACCGTGTCTCCAAGGACACACAAATGGGGATCATTATACTGCCGATCACGGATACGCTCCAATAAAGAAAAACGAGCGACCGTGCAAGCTAACACACGGCTGGGCTTAGAAACATCCAAAGCAAGCGGTCTCTTACCGACCAGAATATAAGCAAGACTACCCATACTGGCCGACTTCCTACTCAAAGCATCAGCCACCACATTGGCCTTTCCCGGATGATATAAAATGGTGATATCATAATCTTTTAGCAACTCCAACCACCTCCTCTGCCTCAAATTCAACTCCTTTTGCTTGAACAAATACTGAAGGCTCTTGTGATCTGTGAACACCTCACGTGCTACGCCATACAGATAATGCCTCCAAATCTTTAATGCGTGAACTATGGCTGCCAACTCCAAATCATGAACCGGATAGTTCTTCTCATGAATCTTCAACTGCCGCGAAGCATAGGCAATGACCTTGTCGTCCTGCATCAACACTGCACCAAGTCTAGTACGAGATGCATCACAATAAACTGTATAAGGCCCTGAACCTGTGGGCAAAACCAACACCGGTGCCGTAGTCAGAGCTGTCTTGAGCTTCTGAAAGCTCGCCTCACACTCGTCCGACCATCTGAATTGGGCAACCTTCTGGGTCAACTTGGTCATCGGGGCTGCGATAGATGAAAACCCCTCCACGAACCGACGATAGTAGCCTGCCAATCCCAAGAAACTCCGAATCTCTATAGCTGATGCTGGTCTAGGCCAGTTCTTGATTGCCTCAATCTTCTTCGGATCAACCTGAATAACCTCTGCTGACATAACATGACCTAGGAATGCAACTGAACTCAACCAGAATTCGCACTTCGAGAACTTGGTATAACTGATTATCCCTCAGAGTCTGAAGAACCACTCTAAGGTGCTGCTCGTGCTCCTCCCGGCTGCGGGAATATATCAAAATATCATCATGAAGACTATCACGAACGAATCCAAATAAGGCCTGAACACTCGGTTAATCAAATCCATAAGATCTGCTGGGGCATTTGTCAACCCGAATGACATCACCAAGAACTCATAATGCCCGTACCGAGTGCGGAAAGCTGTCTTAGGGACATCGGATGCGCAAATCCTCAACTGATGGTAGCCAGATCTCAAGTCAATCTTCGAAAATACCTTCGCACCCTGAAGCTGATCAAACAAATCATCAATCCTCGGCAATGGATACTTATTCTTGATTGTAACCTTGTTCAACTGCGGGTAATCAATACACATTCGCATCGACCCATCCTTATTTTTAACAAACAACACCGGCGCACCCCAAGGCGAAACACTGGGTCTAATGAAACCCTTCTCAAGCAAGTCTTGCAACTGCTCCTTCAACTCTTTCAACTCAGGCGGGGCTATACGATACGGCGGGATAGAAATGGGCTGAATGCCCGAAGCCAAATCAATGCAAAAGTCAATATCCCTGCCGGGTGGCATACTCGGCAGGTCTGAAGGGAAAACCTGAGGAAACTCACGAACAACGGGCACAGAATTTATGGAAGGAACCTCAGCACTAGAATCACGAACATATGCCAAATAGGCCAAACACCCCTTCTCGACCATACGTCGAGCCTTCACATAAGAGATAACACTACGGGTAGAATGACCAGGAGTCCCTCTCCACTCTAAACGAGGCAAACCCGGTAAAGCTAAGGTCACAGTCTTGGCGTGACAGTCCAAGATAGCGTGGTAAGGTGATAACCCATCCATCAGCAATATAACACCGAAATCATCCATGTCCAGAAGAAGCAAATCTACACGAGTCTCAAGACCTCCAATAACCACTATACATGAACAATGGACGCGATCTACCATAATAGAATCACCCACCGGCGTAGACACATAAACAGGGGCACTCAAAGAATCACTAGGCATGACCAGATACGACGCAAAATAAAATCGAAGCTTCTCTACCACAAACAGAACAATACCTGCACCTCCACCTCTAGCATCTCTACCTCCACCTCTAATACCTCTACCTCCCCCTCTAATACCTCTCTCTGAGTGATTTGGAGAAACTTCTCCAGAAATAGCTGCGTGAACTGCTCCCAAGTCGAAGCTGGCGATCCGGCTGGTCTAGCCAAGCAATAATCTCTCCACCAAGTGTTGGCGGATCCAGACAAGCGAAAAGTGGCAAAATCTACCCCATTGGTCTCAACTATCCCCATGTTCCTGAGAACCTCGTGACAGCTGCTTAGACAATCCTAGGGATCCTCAGTAGATGCACCGCTGAGTAGTAGTGAAGAGCTTGGTGAAACTTATCCAACCTCCACAAAGCCTCCGAAGACGTAGCTGATCTATCACTGGTCTGTGCTGCTGCTCGGCTGAAAAAGCGGTACATGACCTCTCTATTCGCGAAAGGACAAGAGTAGAGGTTTCAATTTAGCATTGAGAGAACAAAATTGCACGACAGGAAAGAATAAATGTGAAGTTTTTTCCTAACTCTGTAGCCTCTGGGGATAAATACAGGCGTCTCCATACCGATCCCTCAGACTCTACTAAGCTTGTTTGTGAACTGTGAGACCCATGTAACCTAGAGCTCTGATACCAACTTGTCACGACCCGGATTCCAACCCTCGGGAGTCGTGATGGCGCCTACTAATACGAGCTAGGCAAGCCAATTAATTGCATAATTTACCTTTTTACCCATTTTATATTCATTAGCAATTTTAATAACATTAATAACATTTAAACATCGGAATATAACATAAGCGGAAGAAAGAAGCCATAAGCTATCTGAACATGAGTATCTAATACTACTGTTTGAGTCTCTACTATCCAGAACTGGTGTCACAGTTTCACAGACGGTCTAAGAATACTACAAATAGAGGGTCTGAAAGAAATAAATACAACACTGTCTCTAGAAATACATGAAAGAAACAGGGATAATAAATAGAAGGAGACGCCAAGGCCTGCGGACGCCTGCAGGACTACCTCGGGTCGCTTGATGATCAAGAATCAGCAATCCCACTGCGGTCCAAAGTCTACAACACTGGGGTCTGCACGAAAGAGTGCAGAGTGTAGTATCAGCACAACCGACCCCATGTACTGGTAAGTGCCTAGCCTAACCTCGGCGAAGTAGTGACGAGGCTAGGACCAGACTACCAAATAAACATGTGCAATTTAACTATATACAGCAAAAAAGAAGTACAGAAAGAAACAGTCATATACAGTCAAGTATGGGAGGGGCAAAACATGCTGCGGGGAAACACCGAATAGTAACAGAAGAGCAACAAATAAATATGAGGATCACCACAGTTTAATTGAAAATAGGAAGGGGAAATCATGCTGCGGGGTACAACAAGTATCAACAGGAAGCCAACAATTTAGTGTGGAGAAACCGTAACACAGTTATCAATAAAAATTAGGAAATCAAAGACAAGTGCACGGCATCACCCTTCGTGCTTTTACTCTCTCTCACCAAAACAATACACGGCATCACCCTTCGTGCTTTAACACTCTCTCACCAAAACAATACACGGCATCACCCTTCGTGCTTTACGCTCTTCCTCACCCAAACAACAATCACAAGGCAAATAGGGTAAGGGAATCTATAACCTCGAAATAAAGTCAAGTAACAACAGAAAATCAGTAAATAAACGTAAAGGACAACATAACTCAATTATCAGCAAGGGTCAGGGAAATCAAGGACAAGTGCACGGCATCACCCTTCGTGTTTTTACTCTCGTCCTAACCATAAGAATTAATATAATAGGCACGGAATGGTACATCGTGCTGCACGGCATCACCCTTCGTGCTTTACACTCATTCTACACCATGAAATAAATATAATAGGCACGGAATGGTACATCGTGCGGCACGACATCACCCTTCGTGTTTTACACTCTTTCCTCACGAATCAAACAATGCACGGCATCACCTTTCATGCTTTACGCTCTTCCTCACCCAAACAACAATCACAAACAATAGGGCAAGGAATTAAAGGAAATTTGTAATAAGAATCCCAGCAAGGGAGCAACAAGTCAACAATTAAATCCCGGCAAGGGAACAACATCAATAACATCCACATCCCGACAAGGGAGATAACAAATAAACCAACAATAGCCCGGCAAGGGTGGCCACATAATGATCTCTTCTCTTTCTCACTTTTACTTCACAATTCACTTCACAACTCGAGCCAATGCTCTAGAGGTTCAATTATCACTTATACCTTCACCGCTCATTTCACAACTCGAGCCAATGCTCTAAATGTTCAATTGTCACTTATACTTTCACAATTCGTTATACAACTTGAGCCAACTCTCCTCAATGTTCATAGGTCACAATTCTTTGCACAAACTTTATACAACAATTAGAAACCATCACCAAGGCACAAAAAATACAACGAAGTCATGATAATCACAATATAAAGACTCACGGGCATGCTAGACACCAACGTATAGATACTCGTCACCACGCCTATACGTCGTACTCAACAATTACCACATAGCAAATAAGACTCAACTCCTAATCCCTCAAGCTAAGGTTAGACCAAACACTTACCTCGATGCCTCAAACATAATTCACGATTCAATTATAGCTTTACCCCTTGATTCCACCACCAATTCGCTCGTATCTAGTCACAAGTTACTTAATTACATCAATAAACGCTAAATGAATCAATTTGAATGCATGAAAAGGAATTTTCCAAAG
>NW_017685535.1:0-6754 GCF_001879085.1 Nicotiana attenuata | reverse complement strand
GTTTTTGGGTTTTACCCAGTTTTTATGGCAAGATTTTCAGCTATTTTAGAGACTTGATTATCTGGTTATGTTGAAAGCGTTTTGGTAATATCGGCTGGCCTAGTATCATCAATAGGTGCCATCACGACGGGTCGTGTTTTGGGTCGTGAAAAGTTGGTATCAGAGCTTAGGTTACATAGGTCTCATGAGTCATGAGCGGGTTCAGTAGAGTCTTGCGGATTGGTGCGGAGACGTCTGTACTTATCTTCAAGAGGCAGCAGAACCCTTCAGAAACTTCACATTCTTGAATTCTTATCGTGCTAATCTGTTGATTCTGGTAACTTAACTTCTGTTATTCTATTCTCTCATAGATGGTGAGGACACGTGCTACCGGTCAGGATGTACAGCCACCAATTGGGGTCGTGAGAGGCCGAGATAGCAGTCGAGGCCGTGGTAGGGGCAGGGGTGTAGCCCGCACAACAGCTAGGGCAGCACCTACAGATCCACTAGTTGCCCAGTTCAGGATCAAGTCCCAATTGTGGATGCACCAGCGGGACCAGCTCAGGCACCAGTTGCGCCCTTCGTGATTCCAGGTCTTCAGGAGACCTTAGCTCAGATTTTGACCGTGTGCACCAGTCTTGCGCAGGCGGTCTCTGTTTTTACTATAGCAACCACTTCCCAGGCCATAGGAGGCACTCAGACTCCCGTCACCTGCACACCCGAGCAGGTGGAGGGACTTCAGACACAGGGGGCACCACCAGCCAGCTAGTTGCAGCTGCTCAGGACTATGTGGTTCCTGCCATGCCTGAGGATGAGCAGCGTAGATTGGAGAGGTTTGGTAGACTTCAGCCTTTGACTTTCAGTGGTGCAAAGGGCGAGGATGCCCAGGGTCTCTTGGATAAGTGTCAGAGGATCCTCTGTACACCGGGTATTTTGGAGACCAGTGGGGTCTCGTTCACTACTTTTCAGTTCTCTGGAACTGCCTTCACTTGGTGGGAGGCTTATAAGAGGCGTAGGCCGGTTGGTGCAGCGCCCCTTACTTGGCAGCATTCCTCCATTCTCTTCCTAAAGAAGTATGTGCCGCAGTCTAGTAGAGAAAAGTTGCGCAACCAGTTCGAGCCGTTGCTTCAGGATGATATGACTAAGATGCAGTATGAGATGAGATTCTTTGAGTTGGCACGTCATACTATCTGGCTGGTTCCCACAGATAGGGAGAGGATCAGGAGGTTCATTGATGGCCTCACTTATCAGCTGCGGATTCTAATGACTAGGGAGAGGGTGTCTGGTGCATCTTTTGAGGAGGTTATTGACATTGATTAGGATATAGAGTCGATTCGCCGATAGGGGTCGTCCCTCCAATCATGTTCAGACGGCTCGCCCAGCCCACCGTGGTGCATTATCTTGCCATGGCCTTAACAGTTCTCAGTAGGGTCACTCATCTCACAGTGCCCTTCCAGCTCAGAGTTAGACCCGTGCTCCATCATTTCAGGGCTCGTCTATGGCAGGTTCTTCTACAAGTTATCCCGGTGCTCGGGGCTCCATTCAGTCCCCACCACCAGCACTAGGGAGTTATTTTCAGTGTGGGGAGTTTGGGCATATGTGGAGGCAGTGTCCTCGTCGTCAGGGAGGTCCAGCGCAACAGAGGGGTCAGGCTGCATCTTCAGCACCAGTTATATCACCACCTGCCCAATCAACTCAGGGTGGAGCTCAGTCAGCTAGGGGTCGCCCAAGAGGGGGAGGCCGATCAGGTGGAGGTCAGGCCCGTTTCTATGCTCTTCCTGCCAGACCAAATGCCATTGCTTCAAACACGGTGATCACAGGTATTTTCTTAGTATGTCACCGAGATGCCTCTATATTAGTTTACCCTGGTTCCACCTATTCATATATATCCTCGAATTTTGCTCATTATCTGGATATGCCCCGTGAGTCTTTAGCTTCATCTGTTTATGTATCTACTCCAGTGGGCGATACTATTATTGTGGACCGTGTGTATAGGTCGTGTTTAGTGACCATTGGGGGATTGGAGACTAGAGTGGATCTTCTACTGCTTAGTATGGTTGATTTTGATGTGATTTTGGGTATGGATTGGTTGTCTCCCTATCAGCTATTTTAGACCACCACGCTAATACTGTAACGTCGGTGATGCCGGGGTTGCCTCGGATTGAGTGGCGAGGTTCTTTAGACTATGTCCCCAGTAGAGTGATTTCATACTTGAAGGCCTAGCGGATGGTTGGGAAGGGTTATTTATCCTATTTGGCTTTTGTGAGAGATGTCAGTGCAGAGACCCCTACTATTGATTCCGTTCCAGTGGTGCGTGATTTTACGGATATGTTTCCTGCAGACCTGTCGGGCATGCCGCCGGACAGGGATGTTGACTTCAGTATTGATTTGGTGCCGGGCACTCAACCCATTTCTATTTCATCGTATCGTATGGCACCATCAGAGTTAAAGGAATTGAAGGGACAGCTTCAGGAACTCTTTGATAAGGGGTTTATTCGGCCTAGTGTGTCACCTTGGGGTGCACCTGTTCTATTTGTGAAGAATAAGGATGACACTATGAGAATGTGCATTGATTATAAGCCGTTGAACAAAGTCACAATCAAGAACAAGTATCCTTTGTCGCGCATTGATGATCTATTCGACCAGCTTCAGGGAGCGAGGGTGTTCTCCAAGATTGAGCTCAGGTCAGGGTATCACCAATTAAAGATTAGGGACTCGGACATTCTTAAGACAGCTTTCAGGACCCGATATGGTCATTATGAGCTCCTTGTGATGTCTTTTAGGCTGACTAATGCCCTAGCAGCATTCATGCATTTGATGAAAAATGTGTTCCAGCCTTATCTCGACTCGTTTGTTATTGTATTCATTGATGATATCCTGGTGTACTCTCGTAGCCAGGAGGAGCATGCGCAGCATTTGCATATTGTGTTACAGCGGTTGAGAGGGGAGAAGCTTTATGCTAAGTTCTCCAAGTGTGAGCTTTGGCTCAATTCAGTGGCGTTCTTGGGGCACGTGGTGTCTAGTGAGGGTATTCAGGCTGATCCGAAAAAGATAGAGGCGGTCCAGAGTTGGCCCAGACCGTCCTCAACCATAGAGATTCGTAGCTTTCTTGGTTTGGCGGGTTACTACCGTTGGTTCGTGCAAGTTTCTCATCTATTGCATCGCCCTTGACCAAATTGACCCAAAAGGGTGCTCTTTTCAGGTGGTCGGATGAGCGTGAGGCGAGCTTTCAGAAGCTCATGACCGCCTTAACCACATGTCCAGTGTTAGTTCTCCCATCAGCTTTTTGTTCATATTTAGTATATTGTGATGCTTCTCGAATCGGCACTGGATGTGTTTTGATGCAGGAGGCTAGAGTGATTGCTTATGCTTCTCGTCAGTTGAAGCCCCATGAGAAAAACTACCCTGTTCATGATTTGCAGTTGGTGGCCATTGTTCACGCGTTCAAGATTTGGAGGCAATATCTCTATGGCGTGTCTTGTGAGGTGTTTACTGATCATCGTAGCCTCCAGCATTAGTTCAAGCAGAAGAATCTCTATTTGAGGCACCGGAGATGGTTGGAGCTACTAAAAGACTATGATATTTCTATTTTGTATCATACAGAAAAGGCCAATGTGGTGGCCGATGCCTTGAGTAGGAAGGCGGTGAGTTTGGGCAGTCTTGCATTTATTCCTGTTGGGAGAGACCTCTTGCGGTTGATGTTCAGGCTTTGGCCAATCAATTTGTGAGATTGGATATTTCGGAGCCCAGTCGGGTCCTAGCTTGTGTGTTTTCTCAGTCTTCCTTGTTTGATCGTATCAGAGAGCGCCAGTATGATGATCCTCATTTGCTTGTCCTCAAGACAAGGTTCTGCATGATGATGCCAGAGATGTGACTATTGGTGATGACGAGGTATTGAGGATGCAGGGCCGGATATGTGTGCCCAATATGGATGGGCTACGGGAGTTGATTCTAAAGGAGGCCCATAGTTCGTGGTATTCCATCCATTTGGGTGCCGCAAAGATGTATTAGGATTTTAGACAGCACTATTAGTGGAGGAGAGCGAAGCAAGATATAGTTGGGTTTGTAACTCAGTGTCTCAACTGTCAGCAGGTGAAATATGAGCATCAGAGGCCGGGTGGCTTGCTTCAGCAGATAGAGATACCATAGTGGAAGTGGGAGCGGATCACCATGGGTTTCATAGTTGGACTCCCACGGACTTCGAGGAAGTTCGATGCTATTTGGGTGATTGTGGATTGGCTGACCAAGTCTGCGCACTTCATTCCTATGAGTACTACCTATTCTTCAGATTGGTTGGTTGAGATTTACATCAGAGAGATTGTTCGCCTGCACGGTGTGCTAGTTTCTATCATTTCAGACCAAGCATTGCAGTTTTGGAGAGCCGTGGAATGAGAGTTGGGAACTCAGGTTGAGTTGAGTACAACATTTCATCCTCAGACGGACGGACAGTTCGAGTGCACTATTAATATATTGGAGGACATGTTACGTGCGTGTGTCATTGATTTTTGTGGTTTATGGGACCAGTTTCTACCACTCGCACAATTTTCCTACAACAACAGTTATCAGTCGAGTATTCAGATGGCTCCATATGAGGCTTTATATGGGAGGCGATGTAGATCTCCAGTGGGTTGGGTTGAGCTGGGTGAGGCTAGGCTTTTGGGTACAGACTTGGTTCAGGATGCATTGGACAACGTGAAGTTGATTCAGGAGCGGCTTCTTACGGCGCAATCAAGATAGAAGAGTTATGGTGACAGAAAGGTTCGTGATGTGTCCTACATGGTTGGGGAGAAGGTCTTGTTGAAGGTTTCACTCATGAAGGGTGTTATGGGATTTGGAAAGAAGGGAAAGTTGAGCCCTCTGTTTATTAGGCCATTTGAGGTGCTTCGGAGGATTGGGGAGGTGGCCTATGAGCTTACTTTGCCACCTAGCTTGTCAGGTGTTCATCCAGTATTTCATGTTCCTATGCTCCAGAAGTATATCGGTGACCCGTCTCATGTCTTGGATTTCAGCACGGTTTAGTTAGATGGTGATTTGACTTATAATGTGGAGCCGGTGGCTATTTTGGAGCAGCAAGTCCGAAAGTTGAGATCAAAGGATATAGCTTCAGTGAAAGTGCAGTGGAGAGGTCACCCCATGGAGGAGGCAACTTGGGAGACCGAGCAGGAGATGCGGAGAAGATATCCACACCTATTTGAGACTTCAGGTATATTTCTAGACTCGTTCAAGGACGAACGTTTGTCTAAAAGGGGGAGGATGTAACTACCCGACCAGACGTTTCAAGAGTTGTAGCCCCATTTCCCCATTTTTGCTTCTTTTTGTGTTCTTCAGCTGTATTATGATATGTCGGGTCAGTTGGTTCGGGTCTGGAGTGGTTTCGGAGAGGATTTGAGACACTTAGTCTCTTTTGTGAAGGCTTAAGTTGGGAAAGTTGACCGGATATTGACTTTGTGTAAATGATATTGGATGTGAATTTTGATGGTTCCGTTAGCTCCGTTAGGTGATTTTGGACTTTGGAGCGCGTCCGGAATGTGATTTGGAGGCCCGTGGTAGAATTAGGCTTGAACTGGGGAAAGTTAGAATTTTGGCGATTTTGGTCGGCAGTGGAAATTTTGATATCGGGGTCGGATTGGAATTCCAGAAGTCGGAGTAGGTTCGTGGTGTCATTTCTGACTTGTGTGCAAAGTTTGAGGTCATTCGGACGTGGTTTGATAGGTTTCGGCATCGTTTGTTGAATTCGAAGATTAGAAGTTCTTAGGCTTGAATCCGAGTGTAATTTGGTGTTTTGATGTTGTTTTGAGTGATTTGAAGGTTCAACTAAGTTTGTATGATTCTACGGGATATGTTGGTATGTTCGGTGGAGGTCCCGAGGGCCTCGGGTTGATTTCGGGTGATTAACGGAACAAGTTTGGAAATTGGAGGAGTTGCTAAAGTTGGAACTCAGCTGTCATAACCGCACCTACGGAGAGGGAGCCGCAGAAGCGGAACTGCAGAAGAGAAAGGAAGAGGGGCTGGCAGAGTCTACAGGTGTGAGGGGTTTTCCTCACATGCGATGGTCGTAGAAGCGGAAGAGAGGGCGTAGGTGTGTGTGATAGTCCGTAGGTGCGATGTTAGTTCCGCACCTGTGATGATCGCAAATGGAAGACTTCGCGAATATTTACTCATTCCACCATTTTGAACACGGACTTTGGAGCTTTTTGGAGGATTTTTCAAGGGGGTTCAAGGTTATTCACTGAGGTAAGTTGCTTGAGCTATATTATATTAGCTATGGTGTGTTTCCGTTGATTTCTCACTTAATTAGTGGAGTTTTGAAGTGAAAATTGGGGGCTAGAGCTTGGTATTTTAGAGAGAGTATTTTGGGGATTTAAGGGACCAAATGATGTCGGATTTTGATGAAATTTTTATGGGTAAACTTGTGAAAGAATGGGCTTTCTAGCTTTGTGAGTTTTGTCAGATTTCGAGACGTGGGCCCGGGGGTCGGGATTGAGCCGATTTCGAGATTTGAGTCCAATTTAGTAGTTTTCCTTGTGGAATTGGTTCCTTGGCATATATTGATTGTGTTGTAATACTTTTGGCTAGATTCAGGATGTTTGGAGGCCGATTCGAGAGGCAAAGGCATCGCAGAATATGATTTTGCTCGGATTGAGGTAAGTAACAGTTCTAAATTTGGTCCTGAGGGTATGAAACCCCGGACATTGTGTCTTGTGACTATTTTGGAGGTGAGGCACATACTAGGTGACGGGCGTGTGGGCGTGCACCGAGGGGATTGTGCTTGGTC